>NC_054700.1:38694586-38994586 GCF_016097555.1 Gigantopelta aegis | reverse complement strand
CATACAAAACGCTAATATTTCATGATGTTAAATTTAAAGAGACATAAAACAGACTGTTCCGAAAAACTATGTGTGTGATTGTTTTGTTGGTGATTAACTGAACAATGGCAATATTATTGGTAGTAAATCTTAAGGCAGAGATGAATTTTTCTTATAGAATGCAGGAAATTGCATTTCAGGACATCTAGTTTTCAAAATTGTATGGGATAGCATACCCCTGAACACCCTAGAAACTTTGCTTTGTGCCCTTGATCTTGGTCAGAGCGCCCCCCCCCCCCCCCCCCCCCCCGCAATGTCTACTTGCTTCCACCATGCCTGACAACAATTTTTTTTTTCTTTACAACAATAGTTAGTTGGCATGCACATTTTTACTACCGTAAATTTAATTGGCTATAAGCTGCATAATGTCAAAATATATCCATAATATTTTTTTCAACAGATCCTACAACGGCAAATTTTAAGATTGCTAATATTTTAATTGTGATTTACGGTATTTGACAGACAATATAAGTGTATGTTTAATGAATACCAAGCCAGGGGGATAGGTGGTATGGACTCCAGTATTTCTATTTCTTGTATATTTGACAAAAAATGAACCAGAGGATTGGATAACTTGTATATTAAATAAACAGTAAACCGGGGAGATGGATAACTTGTATATTAAATAGACAGTAAACCGGGGAGATGGATGACGTATATTAAATAGACAGTAAACCAGGGAGATGGATAACTTGTATATTAAATAGACAATAAACCAGGGAGATGGATGACTTGTATATTAAATAGACAGTAAATCAGGGAGATAGATGACTTGTATAATAAATAGACAGTAAACCAGGGAGATGGATGACTTGTATATTAAATAGACAGTAAACTAGAGGATTGCATGACTTGTATATTAAATAGACAGTAAACTAGAGGATTGGATGACTTGTATATTAAATAGACAGTAAACTAGAGGATTGGATGACTTGTATATTAAATAGACAGTAAATCAGGGAGATAGATGACTTGTATAATAAATAGACAGTAAACCAGGGAGATGGATGACTTTTATAATAAATAGACAGTAAACCAGGGAGATGGATGATTTGTATATTAAATAGACAGTAAACTAGAGGATTGCATGACTTGTATATTAAATAGACAGTAAACTAGAGGATTGGATGACTTGTATATTAAATAGACAGTAAACCAGGGAGATGGATGACTTGTATATTAAATAGACAGTAAACTAGAGGATTGCATGACTTGTATATTAAATAGACAGTAAACTAGAGGATTGGATGACTTGTATATTAAATAGACAGTAAACCAGGGAGATGGATGACTTGTATATTCAATAAACAGTAACCCAGGTAAGTGAGGGTGGGTGACTGGTATATTGGGCAGATTATATTAACCAGGGGAGATGACTTATATATTGGACTAATAATAAACCAAGTGAATGGATGACTTGTATACTTAATTAATTAACATACCACCAAGGGATCAATGGATGTCTGGTATATTTAATTAATTAACATACCACCAAGGGATCAATGGATGTCTGGTATATTTAATTAATTAACAGACCACCAAGCGATCAATGGATGTCTGGTATATTTAATTAATTAACAGACCACCAAGCGATCAATGGATGTCTGGTATATTTAATATTATGCTAAACTATATTTCTTGTATATTTGAGGAGGGCTAGCTCTGGGTGATCAGAAAATTTCGCCAAATTATCTAAAAAAATGCACAACGTATAGCTTTTTTCCACAAAAATATAAATTATAAAACAATATTTTTTCGCCAAATTAAAATAAAATTCGCCAGTTTCGCCAAATTAAAATAAAATTCGCCAGTTGAATTTGGCGAGTGGCAGAGCTAGCCCTGTATGTTTGAGAAACAGTAAACAAGGAGGAGGGAATACTTGGATATTTCTTACCAGGGGGTTGAACGACGTTTTTAGTTAATAAAAAAGTAATAACCAAGGGAATAGATTACTAGTATACTGGACAAGCAGCAATAATTTCATGCTTACAAAATCTTAGTATAGACTCGACAGTTTTGTTTATAGCAATAGACACCTCATTATATAATAGACAATCCGAGACATAATTATCAAAATATTTTATTCATTGGATTCTTCTTAGCCCTGTACAACGGTTTCATATAATTCCTGGAATTCTTTGGATGTTGGAAGATTCTGTTCAAATGGGGATTTTGTTTTTGTGATATTTTCTTTTTAGAGTGGAATTATGTCTGTGTGGTTAACTGACTAGACTGTGTCATTGTTCACATTTATACTCGAGTTGTGATGTTTTGTGTTCATTTGTTAGATAGTATTTATTTCTGAAGGGGCAGGATTTACCGTAGCTCATTCAGTTGAATGCTCACTTGAGGTGCTTGCGTCTCAGGATCAAACCACCTCGGTGGCTTCATTCAGCTGATTGGGGTTTTTTTTCCTTCCAACCAGTGCACCACAACTGGTCAAAGGCCATGGTATGTGCTTTCCTGTCTGTGGAAAAGTGCATATAAAAGATCCCTTGCTGCATTAGGAAAAAATGTAGTGGGTTTCCTCTGATGACTATGTGTCAGAATTACCAAATGTTTGACATCCAACAGCCAATGATTAATTAATCAATGTGCTCTAGTGGTGTCGTTAAACAAAACAAACTTAAATTTATTTCTGAAAATACAGTGTGTTACATAGCAGCCTGTTTTTGTGCTAGACCATGACAGGGATGTCGGAGGCAGTGGTATGTGATGTCCTGTCTGTGGGAGAGGGCACACAAAAGATCTCTTACTAATGTAACAGGTTTCCTCTGAAGACTGTGTCAGAATTACCAAATGTTTGACATCCAATAGCCGATGATTAATTAATAAATGTGCTCTAGAGATGGTGTTAAACAAAAAAAACTTCTCTTTTTTTACTTTGTTAGTGATATCTGTAAATAATTTTAAAATTTACATCAATAAATGGATCATTTTAAAACCCATTTTGAATAACTCATGTTATTATGCTTTATGTATACTCTTTTCATAAAATGTCCAAAAATTAACTGTTTTGGCTATTTACCCTTGAATTATTCAGGCTTTTTTTAAAGGAATTATGCGGTCATTAAACTAAACAATAATAATAATAAATAAAAACTTCCTATCAGTTATAGCAATAATATTCATTCTGAATTCTCTTTTCTAAGCTACTGCAAATTTTGTATGGCAGTTGGTAAAAGAAATCGTTACATACATACATGTATTTAAACTGCCTCACCTTATTACATCAAAACCTGGCACATGCAACATTTATATGACATTATATTTATCCTTATACTTGTGTTTATACTACAAATTTTTTTTGTTATGGACATACTATTGTATCAACATTTTGTTAAATATTTTGGTCATGTTTGATAGAAGCCTTATCAACGTTGACATTTGCTTGTTTTAACATAAATTTATGTCTTTATAAATATTTTTACAAATAAATGTTTTACCAATAAATGTTTGGTAAACAAACCAATTGTGATGTCACTTGTTTATTGATGCTTGTATTAGGGCCTCCATGAGTAAAACATATTGGATTCAAGTACTCGAGGGTCAAACTCAACCCGTACTCGAGTGGGGAACACTTACACTAGATGATAATGAGACTAAGAAATAAAGTAAACTAGCATTATTTATTATATAACATTTAGTGAAATATCAGTGAAATAAATGTGTTATCAGCCACTCAGTGATGATAACATATTTTAGAGTGAAAATTTCGCTCTAAAATGTGTTATTATCACTGTAGAACGTGTTATCTTAACTGTAAGGAAGAGGGAACTATTCAATCTAATTAAAATTAGCTCCACTATTACATGTGGATCTAACAGCAGCCAGTTGGAGCTCATGTCCACAAAACAAAACCTTACTTGCAGAATCATGCCAGTGATTTGAAAATAATTTGAAAACATTCTGAATTATCCTGAGGGTATACAATATGTTTCATGTGAATTACGAATGCCTTATTTAGACCAGTAAAACTAATTTTAATCAGATTGCTAACAACACTGCGTAGTCTCCAATGTCCAGGTAACATTTCGTCTGTAAATAATAATTTAAATATTGACCAATCACACTTCGCCTTTTATAACGTTATTTGGGAGCATACAAATTCTAAAAATATCGGGCGAGTCTATTTTAGTGGCCGCAGTACAGCGAACCATACCAATACGTACGGGATGGGTTATCAGTCTTCAATTTTACATTAAAAATTATTTATTTTATAAAATAAAACATGTTTTACGACATTCGTAATTCACACGAAACATGTCGTATACCCTCAGGATAATTCAGAATGTTTTCAAATTATTTTTAAATCACTGGCATGATTCTGCAAGTAAGGTTTTGATTGGTGGACATGAGCTCCAACTGGCTGCTGTTAGATCCACATGTAATAGTGGAGCTAATTTTAATTAGATTGGGAACTATTTTGCTGCTGGCATTTTAAAAATAAAGGAAAATGGCCAAAAGTTATATAATAAATAGAAAATTTCATGTTTTTTTGTCAAATATGACTTATATCTCATCTCGTGAAGTTTGCAATCATATCACACTCGTCACGCAAGTGCAACTCGTGAGATATGATTGCAAACTTCACTCGAGATATAAATCATATTTGATAAAAACCATGAAATATCCTCTATGTATCTTAATTCCAGTGATGAAACTGGATGCCAATTCATGCTATTGTATTGCATTCCACACATTCTCATAGTCTTATAATGTATCCGGCTGCAAAAACAAAATGACATTAAAACTGCAATTAAAATGAGAATGCTGTTCCTTGCATTGGTACTCGGGGACTCGAGTCTTGCTAGACTCGGCCTATCCCCGAGTACTCGTGAAGACCCTGCTTTGTATTTATGATGAGTATACAAGAGGTTTTCATGAGTTAAATTAATAGGGCAAATTTAGTGCAGCTGCTTGATATCATAACATGGGGGAAGGGGTACAACAGTCTTCTTCATTTTTTGCCATTGTATATAAAACTTGTTTTCCTCTTCCCTTTTTCTTTCTTTTTTGTTTTCAGGGAAGGCAAACAGTAATAATACCATTTTGCTTATTTATTCATTCATTTCAATTTATTTCCGTGCATATATCCAATTAAGGTTCAAGCACGCTGTCCTGGGCCGATCAGCTATCTGATCTGTCTCTCCAGGACTGTGGGTTAGTGGTTAATTGTTAGTGGTTAGTGAGAGAGAGAAGTCGATGTAGTGGTCTTACACCTACCCATCGAGTCGTTAAAACTTGCTCTGAGTGGAAGCTGGTACTGGGCTGCGAACCCAGTACACACCAGCTTAAGCTATCTGGGGCTACAGTAGGGGGTAGTGGTTAGCTGCTAGTGAGAGAAAAGTCTGAATAGAGACCCAACACCTACCCAGCTAATACCAGGATGCAAACCCAGTACCTACCAGCTTTAAGTCCGATGGCTTAACCACTACACCACCAAGTCCAATAATAATGCGGGTCTTTTAACCATAGATTTAAATACATCTTAAGCAATGTCTGGGGCATGTCTGGACAAGTCTTGTGATGTCACACCCCACGCTGATACGGGTACCTCATATGGACAACTACCATCTGAAAACTAGTTCCCATTATGTTTTTTTGTAACTGACGTCACAATCCCACGTTATCAGATATGTAGGTCAGGACGCGATGCTTAGAGGTCAGCGTCCCCATGACGTCACAACCCACGCTTATCCCACAAAGAGACGTTTCCCACACTTGCCTCGCTTAGAAGCCAGCGTCCCCACGCCTTGACGTCAGCACAGCTATTACTGACAGCCTTTGTTGGGATACCTACGCTGACAGTTGCCAAAGCCATTAACCTAGTTAACACCGACACCACGCTTAGAGGTCAACGCCATGGTGGAATTGTTCTCTGACATTCTTTGTACAGCTGCCAAAACCATTTACTTGCCATTCATAGCGTACCCACGCTACCTCGGGACATATCATATACAGACACGTTTTCAACGCAATCCACGCAGTGGAATTTTCCCCTGACATTCTATACCCACACTGACAACTATTAAAGCCACGCTTCGATGTCGGCACACGGTTACCAACGCTAACATCTGGTTTTTATTACAGACACACAAAGAGAGACGCCGTTTCCCACGCTCAACTCAAACAGCTGCAAAAGTAATTAACCCAGTTATGGTACCTAGGTCAGCGCATGACGTCACGGTGTGGGGACGCTGACCTCTAAGTGTGGCGTCGGTGTTAATTAGCACCGACGCCATGCTTAGAGGTTAGCGTCCCCACGCCGTGAAGTCAGTATAGGCCACGCCCCCACGCTTAGATGCCAGCCAATCAGAAGCGGTCGTGAGATCTACGTCATTTGCATGCATGGCGCTTTGAAAGTGATACACCTACTACTCCAGATGTTCAAAATTAGAATAGCTAAAATACTGATGTGCACGCCACACCCTGTGCCTTCAGTATTAGGTAATAGTTCTCCCAGAATTATTCGTTTTGGCAGTTCTGAAAAGCAAACGTCTGCATGAGTAAGAATATATTCTATGTCACTTAATCGCATGAAGAATCCTATTGCATAATGCTAATTGGAGGCTAATGCTATTTCATAAAATTTAATGACTTGGTCATTAAGTCATAACAACTTTGCTCAACTTTCTTTGTTATTCTAAGTAGTAGCGTCGCAGCCTTGGGATCAGGAGGCAATTTGAGGAATATTGGCTCAAATGCTTTGGCTGTTGCTTTGGATTCTTTATATATATAAATAAAGTGATCAATACACGCTATGATGGACGTAAACATTCCAAATCAGAATCATTCATAAGCCATGTGAGAGCTGCCTTCGTTAACTCTTATAAACTGGTGAGGAAAGTTTATTTTGTTTAACGACACCACTAGAGCACATTGATTTATTAATCATCGGCTGTTGGATGTCAAACATTTAGTAATTTGACATCGTCTAAGCGAGGAAACCCACTACAATTTCTCATTAGTAGCAAGGCATTTTTTCATGATATCCACCATCTCAGAGACAGGACAGCACATACCTCGGCATTTGATATATCAGTCGTAGTGCACTGGCTGGCATATGTTATGTTCTCGTGAAAACCTAAGGTCATGTCTTCTTGTACATTAAATAACCTCCAAAAATTTTTATTTAATAAAAGTGACATTTGAAAGTTTCACGGCAAAATACACGTAAATGCGTGAAAATTAAAATACCACGGGAATATTCACGGCATTGTTGATTGCCCTGATTAATTGCCAGGGTTGTTTTCATATTTACATGTATCTTAATCAAAGAAAACCTGTATAAACAAAGAGGGTTAAAAATAACATTAAACGGTTTTAATGTAAAGACTTAGTATAATGCATGGAAACTTGCTAATGATAATGCATAGCAAACATAAGAGGGACGGTGTTGTGATATGATATCACATGACCCGTACGGGTGCTTTATGTTGGTCCTCTTATAACATTTTATTCTGTATTAGATAAACAAACTGTATGCAAATCTGCTATAACATGGGTGTTTTTTTTTTATCAATGTTACATTTATAGCTAAAAACAATGGCGCATATACGATTCGATTTTTAGCATATTAATAACGGCCATCTTGAAAAATGGCCGCATTTTCTAGTATACAATATATTTTTTATTACTTTTAATATAAAAACTCTCCCTATAATATGTGCTATGTGTATGCTAAGTTTCGTCTTAATATTAAAATACCTTAAAAAACAAAAACAATTTAGTTTAAAAATAATCACTTGGCCTACTCGTTTCATTATGTAAAACATCTATGGTCTACAAGCCTTCCGTTGCTCTGGGTTAACGTTTTTCCGCAATAGAAAATGACTTGCAGACCAATCAATCCTTCATTCAGAATATCTAAGCTATTTAAAAATACCAAAATAAAAAGTATACCAGATGGGTTCACCTTTAACCTGATTCTGAGCCCCGTGTCAGTTAAGGTCCCAGGACACTGGCAGGAGGATGGGACGGAGTAGCCTATTGATAGCATAGTCCAAGCATTTTTTAAATGTCATAATGTAAAAGGTTGTTTTTTTGTTTGTTTTTTGTTTGTGAAAACCGATGCACATGAACATGAGTTAAGTAAAAAAAAAATAATAATAATAAATAAATAAATAATGTAATTCCATTAAGAATTCTCGTGAGAACAGTTGTAAATATGTCACGTGACCAGGCAAGTGTTTGATTTTTTTGCAAAATTTTTACCCCACCACGCCAAAGTCATAATTGTTTATTTTAATAGGTTTTATATATACCATAGTTTCCCGTATGGTTGTCTCTACCTGTAGTCCAAATTTCATAGACTTCTGTACATTTCTTGATTTTTAATAGCTTTAATGACCGCGCACCTTTACTGTTACAGTTAAAGGATTTAAAAAAAAAATCCTAATTATAACTGGCTATAATACTAATAGTCTGAATTTCTCCATATATTAATGCTGTAGGCATTTTCTGTTAAAAGTAATCAAACAAACTTTTTAACATAATTATTCAATGGTGCTGATTTCAAATAGCTGTTTACCCAACTTCATTTCGAGGTTTTAATCTCCAAAATTCCAAAACCAAATGGCGGCTATACCCTATTACCAGACATTCCAACTATACATTTTTGGCAATATGCCTTTTAGAATTTTATTATGTGACATACGGTTTGAAGGTTGGATAACTGGCTATAATTAGGGACCTCGGACACTTTCTAACTATGACAAGAATGATAACGATGTTTTGCTTATTAAGTTGGCCCGAACCCCATAAAATTGGAATTTTCTATTGAGAAATAACTCCGTTTAGCAAAAATTAACAGAAAACCTAACAAATTGACACAGCAAAATGTTTTTAAATTTAAGTCTTATTTTGGATTAAAACACCTTTATTAGCATTTACCCTATAAATAGTTCCACTAAATTGTCATTAAAATAACCCCAAATGTTTTTTCAATGCCAAAAAGGACCTTTTACTTGCCTTACTTACAAAGATTTGGCAAATTTGCTACTAAATGTTTATTCAATGTCAGAAAGAAAGAAATGTTTTATTTAACGACGAACTCAACACATTTTAGTTACGGTTATATGACGTCAGACATATGGTTAAGGACCACACAGATTTTGAGAGGAAACCCGCTGTCGCCACTACATGGTCTACTCTTTCCGATTAGCAGCAAGGGATCTTTTATTTGTGCTTCTCACAGGCAGGATAGCACAAACCATGGCCTTTGTTGAACCAATTATGGATCACTGGTCGGTGCAAGTGGTTTACACCTACCCATTGAGCCTTGCGGAGCACTCATTCAGGGTTTGGAGTCGGTATCTGGATTAAAAATCCCATGCCTAGACTGGAATCCGAACCCAGTACCTACCAGCCTGTAGACCGATGGCCTACCATGACGCCACCGAGGCCGGTCCTTATTCAATGTCAGTACCATAACACAGATTTGCAATGGATTCTGTGAATTGACAGTTAAATGACCATATGATTATGTAACAAGGAATGGCCTGTTGGATATGTCATCATGAAACATTGAATACAGCTATGCATTTTAAGTAAATAGTGTCATTTCTGTAAAATGTAGTCAGTATCGTAACATATTTTCTGTTACGGTACTGACACAGTATGACATAATGGGTACCATAAATTGCCAAATAGATATTAATGTTTGTGATTTTATATACTAGTATTCTAAATTGGACCGAAATAACTAAAAACTACCAAATAAAGTATTTACAGGCACTTAATGCATACTGTTTCACCAAATTAAATCAAGCGTGTCAAAATCTGAAATAAAGCATATTTTTTAAATGGCATTAAACTTTGTATAGTAAGTTTACAGCTACTTAACTATACAAAATTTTCTGGTGCAGACCCTTTCCCTGAGGAGGATGTTGGGGATCTTATCTACCCCAGCCCCCACAAAAGGCATTTTTGATGTTGCAACCTCTAGTTACAAAACTGCAGCCACAATTGAATTCCATAGTTGCCATTCATTTAGTACAGGACTTAATTCCGTCAAATGAAGATATTTTTCCGTTACAAAAAAAAAAGAGATTTCATATTGTTTTTGTAAGCCTCATACCCAAATACAATTTATCGAAAAAAGATTTAGCACTCTCGGAAAAACCAATTTTGAGTTGTTCTGGGTCTTTGATTAGTACATCAAAACACTGACCTGTGCCATTACATTGTTACCAAAAATCAAGTACCAGTGTATCAGTTGATTGTGCTTATAAGTGACTATGGCAGTTGCCAGTGTTTAAATTCATGGTTTAAAATTAAATTGCCTGCGAGGGTCAATAAAATCAAAGGTAATGTTAGTCAGCAGGCCAATGCAAAACTTCATAGCTTTAATTAGCATACACCCATAAGCTACCCACTGTACCAAAATCTGTGATCTTGTGTAAAATCCCCTCCGTCCTCGCCCAACTCCTCTTGTGGAATATTAACAGGAAGATGTTTTTCTACATGTCGCACTGACATTGTTTAACCATCATGACCAAGCAACTTCATATTCGCATGATTTTTCAGTAACGAAAATGCTGCACTCTTGGAATAAAATCGTTAACATCTCAACAAACAGAATAGCAAATCCTCAAGCTTGACTATTTTGTTTCTTAAATACTATGTTTTTATGTTTTTAATGCACTTCGATCAACTTTCTTATGGCAAGCAAAATATGCTTGTGCATTCAAGATAAAGAGAAAGTGAGTTAAATACAGCAGTTTCACAAAGGTACATGGACTTCGTTACGTGTGACGTACTGTAATAAATACAGAGATGGTGAAACAAAGAGTGAGGTATGTGGACCTCTCAATATCTACCCAAGTGTACGCCTGTTTACTTTCACTTCTAGCTCCATGTACGGCGAATTCTGCTAATTAATCAAACTGATGGCACTCTGTCGACCCATACGTACTTTGTAATGCACTCACTGGTTGCACGGTCTGTGTAAGATTGGGCTATTTCTCGTTCCAGCCAGTGCATGTCTACTGGTATATCAAAGGCTGTGGTATGTGCTATCCTGTCTGTGGGATAGTGCATATAAAAGATCTGTTGCTATTAATGGAAAAATGTAGCGGGTTTCCTCTCTAAGACTATGTCAGAATAACCAAATGTTTGACATCCAATAGCCGATGATTAATAAATATCAATGTGCTCTAGTGGTGTCGTTAAACAAAAGAAACAAACTTTAAACTTAATTTCAATAGTTTGTTGCTTTGTTGTTGTTTTTTTACTTTTTGACTGCAACCAAAACACTCATCCACAGTATCAGGATGCTAGCCATGTTTTGTGGGGGTTTTGGGGTTGGTTTTTTTTAAAGAGTTTATTACATGAAAACTAATTGCCACATTCACATTTGCTTTATACTCACGTGGCTTGAGTATAATTGGTAACATTTTTAATACACAATATTTTCTACAACCCTTTATGCAATGCAACCCTCTGAATTACAATGTAGCAATTAAAATTCATGGAGGATAGACACTTTAGTCAGAAGTAAATAGTTAAAACATAAAAAACATGAAGGTTTCCTAGGGTCTGTATTTGTGTAATGACAACAACAAAAAAAACCTATAAAATTAATTTAATATAATGGTCAGTATTATTGTAAAATACCCCCATTTATCCGTGAAGCGGTCTTAATTTTTGGAGTAAATATATTTTTTGATATTTCAGTAAAATTTATTCTAGTAGCCACTTCCATTAAAATTTGGCTTCATTTTAGTAAATTTGCAGTGGTATATATGTTGTTTAATTATTACAAGTAAGTGATTTAGTAGCAGACTTTACTATGGATTACCAAATAAAACAGTACAGATGTTTATATTAATTGGTTTGCTAGTTTTTATTTCAAACCATTGTGTAAAGATTTGCCACATTATTTCAATAGTTGACTAATTTTGATAGTTGGCAGAAATGAGTAAGCATTCCGATATAATTTTTTCTGTTTAAAATAAACAAGTTTTATATTTTATTTTTCATAGTTGACCCGAAGAGAGACATCGCCAGATATTGTTCCGTACAACACAGAAGAGTCTGTGATGGATGAGCAGACTCCAGAAAAAGGTCAAAGTTCGCCGTGCGAATTTTCCAGAAACCGCAGCTTGGGAGAAAATGTGTCCATGTCTGCTGACAAGACCTCGACCGAATACCATGATCCAAATCAGAGAGAGCTGACCTGCACACCTTCCGCACACGTGAGGGGTAAAAACTCTGACCCTTGTGAATTTAATTTCTTCAGATCCAAGCATTCTCGATCGAGGAAAAGTAGACCTTCAAGAAAAACTGGTAATAAATATGGTAGTGAGCATTCAAAAAAATCTGGAAAATGTTACCGAATTGTTCAAGTAGAAAATGGATTTGAGTACAAGTACTTCCGTTGTCACAACTGCAAAGCAACTTACTTTTGAAGAATAGTGAGTATGATCGAGTATCAAGACAAGAGATACAGTGTGCAGGGTCTGTTCCAGGGAAGATGCAGTGTCCAGGGTCTGTTCCGGGGAAGATGCAGTGTCCAGGGTCTGTTCCAGGGAAGATGCATTGCACGGGGTCTGTTCGGGGGAAGATGCAGACGTTTAGACACAGCAACACGCAGACAGTGTTTGAGATCAGTCGACAGCGAGGAAGAGGAAGCTGGGCTCAGACTGGACAGTTCAGAAGGATATCCTCAGTGTTGTGCACCGAGGCAGCGGCCCAGAGTCTCCCCTGGAGCAGAAAGTGAAAAATATGCAAAGGGTAAGTTGCAAGATATGGAGATAGATAGGGTGTGCATGTATGCATTGGCAGAGCTCAAGACACGCTGGTATCAATTTTGGTTTAGCAGGTAATTAGATATGTAGAGTATATATTTCCTTGAAAAGTATTAAAATATGCTCAATTTAAGGAATATTTATAAGCCAAATACTAAACGTTGTAGCCACTTTGTATAAAAAAGCAGTTTATTTCCTGTAAAAGTCACTTTTTAAAAAAAATGTCGTAAACCGGCTCAAATAGCCGTCGGTGGGCTATTTCACCCACACAAAAAATAAATTAATTGTTGACAAATTCTTAAGTTCAAACTCTGATATAGCTACTTCTGTGTTAAAGTTTGTTTGTTTAATGACACTACTAGTGGTGCACTGGATGGAATGAGAAATAGCCCAATGGGCCCACCGATCCCAAACCAAACACGGTTCAAGCAAATGCTTTACCACTGGGCTATATGTCTTTATGAAGTATTTAATACCTCTGTCCCATACCCAGTCGCTGGCCTTGTCAGAGACTAGGTGTGGGATAGGCATGCTTGAACGTTTATTGGATATATACATTGTACTTGCAGGTTTATCCAAGAGTTGTGAGAAATCTGGAGACTTCTTGAGTGACTCCAAACTTCATAAAGTTTTAATCCACACGCCAGCTGTAGTACAAAATCAAAGTCCTCAAGACGAATCTGCTTCTCAGAGAAGGACTACATTAAGAGAATCTGACACGGATTTTCACAGAATCTGTCCATTAAGCTCAAAAAGTGAAAGTTCATCTGGTGACATGTTGGCCAAGCCTGGAACAGTCTGTCACAAAGATAAAACTTCTTCCTCACAAACAAGGATCAAAATGCCATGGTCATTGGCTTCTAGCACAGAAAGTTCATCTGGTTACATGTTGGCCAAGCCTCGAACATTCTGTCTCAAAGAGAAAACTTCTTCCTCACAAACAAGGGTCAAAATGCCATGGTCATTGGCTTCTAGCACAGAAAGTTCATCTAGTAACAGTATCTGTGGTGACAAACCTCAGACGAAACCAGTGGAAAGACAATCATCCCAACGTGATAAATTGGAGTTCAGTAGTGACATCTCTTTCAATCAGATTCGGTCTGATCCATGGAGAAGACGAATCAGAAGTACAAAATTAACCTCAAAGACTGAGTCAGTGGGTGAGACTGAAGAACGGTTTCCGATGAGAGGGTGCCGTAGTGAGCCACTGGCGTCGAGCAGTCGCATATCACTGGATGAGCTGTTCGCCGAGTCTCAGAGGAAGAGATCACGGAGTGAGCTGCTTGACCCGAGTAGCAACGTGTCACAGGTGTGTCAAGGTCATCCTCAAGGCAGACAGTGGTGGAATGATTTGGTCATCTCGAATATAGGTGACACGTCTCTGGAACTTTTCAACATTTCACAGTGGCAAGTGTATGTGTAAAAAAAAAATTATGTTTTTATATCAAGCTTTCTTCCTTTTTTCTTGCTTTTTGTACATAGTGAACTAAACCAGTTTGATGCATGGTAATTGACCTGTCGTAGACAAAGGAGTCGACATGGGCCGACACCTGCACCCATGATGGGCATGTGCTCTAACAGTTTGCTCTGAATTTGCACATCAAGCCCTATGACCTGGCCTGATGGCCATTGAAGTAGTTGTACACTATTATTAAGATGTTTTAATACCTTAATCAACCAAATACATTCATGCATACAACCTACAAACATATAAACATGGTTGTCACATCTTTGGAACTTTTCAACATTTCATAGTGACAAGTGTATGTGTAAAAAGTAGGGGTTTTTTTTGCTTTTTTTTTTTATACATAGTGGACTCTTATTTAAACCAGTTTGATGCATAGCCAATGAAATGATTGTACACTATTATTAAGATGTTTTAATACCTTAATCCAATCATTAAAACTAATAAACCAAACACATTCATGCATACAACCATTATTCACATTATGGGGATTTATTCAGGCGTTCTGTGGGTCCGAACATAGGCCCCTTCCCAAAAGAAAGTGGAACTGAAAATTCCCAATTGCTATGCTAAAAATTCCAAATATATATACAGTAGAATCTCATTGGCTCGAACGCCCAACGGTCGAACCTACCGGTATTCTCGAACCAAGAACAATGTCCCGATTTTTTCTCTCTATTAAACCCTTTTATTTTGGTGCTGATTGGTCGAATACCCCTAGGGTCGAACAGAAGCTTTCTCTCGAACCAGTTTATTGGTCCTAACTGTAAAATTAAACATATTTAGCTCGAACGACTAAGTCTATCCGAAGAAATACAAAAAATATTTATGTACGAATTTTTTATCGACCCTTTACGTCCGTCTCAAAGTAAGTTATTATAAATTCGGAAGTGGAACGAATTAATCCTAGCTCATATGCCGGCTTATCATGTTGTTTATTTAGCACCTATCGGTAATTATCTTTCTAGTACAGACAATTGTACTACGACAATCGTTAGCTGACTGAACCTTGCCTGTAACACCAATCAATTGGTGAGCCTAGCCAGGCCTCGCCGGTTTACTTTAATCATTTTAATCGCTAATCTATGCCTGAGCGTCGGCATATTCTGTTTTTAACTTGAAATACAGGAGAGATCATTGTAATGTAGTGATTGCAACAATAACAGGTAAAGGCCCTCCGCCTGTGCTTCATGCATTCATTTTTTTCTCAGCGTTGTCAATATGTCGCAAAAGATTCTACAACAGCATAGTAAAGAACGATTTTTTAAATAAATAAATATTTATAAATACAGACTACCAGTGTGTTTGTTATTTGTTTATTTAACGGTGATAAATAATAGTTACAAATTTGTATCTCATCCGACATTTGACGACGACTTCGTTATTCATGAGTCAATCGGACCATCTCGCCCAAGCCAGTTTTACAGAAATATGCGAGGTGTTCCGATTGGTTTTTGTGTTACAGAAGCACCCGACAACGGCCGAATGCATGGTTCGAACTACCCGATGGGTCGAACAGACTTTGATGCACCGACAGTGTTCGAGCCAGTGAGATTCTACTGTACATGTATTTAGTTATGAGTGTTCTAATAAATTAATATAATAGAGGTGCATCATTTAGTGGCCTGATTTACTAGTGCTAATTTTCCCAATCCCATCAGAAATCCCTGCATTTATAAAATAATAATTTCTTAATAATTTTTTTATATCCCCGCCCCTCACTTCCCCCAAACTTGAAAAAAGGATAAAACATCAATGAACAAAGTACTAAAATGAAGGGTTGTCTAAAAACTATTTTTGTTAATCAGTGGCGTAGGAAGGTGTGAAAAAATGGGGAGGGGGACACACACACACATATATATATATATATAAATCATCACTGCTGCTACTGGATCAAGAAAAGTGGGGGCACATGCTGCCCTTGTGCCATTTCTCCACGCCCACCCCCATACCACCACCCTCTATATACACCAGTGATAACTTGTTTTTATACTCATGAATTATATACCGGTATATGATATAGGCACTGTGTGCCATGTATTAGTTTATTTATCATTTAACTGCGTCATGTAACTAATCAACAAGTTTGAGTTTTTAAAGATTCAACCAAATTGTTATTGTTAATCAGCCAAGTGGTCGGCCTGCCTTGAATGTCATTACAGTTGGAGTAGTGCATGATCCTGTTTACATTACATTCGCTCAACTTTTTCTGAGCTGGTTTTGACCTGAATTCATATGCATCTATAGATTGTCCCATCCTTCTTGAAAAATGTTGAGGTTTTTTTTGGTAAATAATTTTAGTTTGATTTAATGTAAGAAGAAAAGTAAAAGTTTTGGGAAATAACAAAAAAACACTTTTTTTTGTGTGTGTGCAATTTAGAAAACAGTCTGCTCAGAAATAAATAACTTGGAGTAAATTCTGTAGTATGAAAAGGGGCGTTCCCTGTGGGAAGGACTATAGTACAGGGTTCGTACGCACCTGGAAAACCCTTGAAACCCCTTAAAAATAAACTAATGTATTCCAGTGCTTGAATACCCTTGAAAATCATCTTGCGGTCTGGAAAACCCTTGAAAATGATAATTTGATGTCAAATAAAATATAAACGTCTAAAACGGAGGCTTTATTTACTTTATTTAACATGTAATTAAATTATTTGTTTCATTTCTGCGGCACAATCAAATGCCAATCGTCCGGCGTGTTGACGTGTGAATGTTTGTTGTTGTTTTTTATCATGTGATGCGAGGATCACGCGGCCACGAGATCCAAGCGACAGCGTTGCCATATTGGAAAAGAAAGTTTGTCACTTTTTGCCGCTGGGTATTTAGCAAGTTCAGGGAGCGTGTCAAGTTAATGAATCTATTGTAAACCCACACAGATGGTTGGCACTTGCGTGTTTAATGACCTGTGGAAACTCGGTAAGGTCCTGGAATTTTGGTAAAGTTGACCTGGAAAGTGCTTGAAAAACCCTGGAATTTTGACTTCCTTTAAGTGTATGAACCCTGATAGTAGTGGTCGGTCCTTACTCTTGCGGGTCAATGTGAGCCAGTCTGTGTAGAATACTTGCTCTACTAAAGTCACCAAACTGGTTGCAGCATTTGTTCAGTTCTGTTTGGGATCGATTCCTGTCGGTGGGCCCATTGGACTATTTCTCATTCCAGCCAGTGCACCACGACTGGTATATCAAAGGCCATAGTATGTGCTATCCTGTCTGGGATGGTGCATATAAAAGATCCCTTGCTACTAATGGAAAAAATGTGGTGGGTTTCCTCTCTAAGACTATATGTCAAAATGACCAAATGTTTGACATCCAATAGCCGATGGTTAATAAATCAATGCGCTCTAGTGATGTTGTTAAACAAAACAAACTTTAATTTTGTTCAATTCTCTGAGCTGGTTTTGAACTGAATTCATATGCATCTGGTCCCAAATACTTATCAACTGGTCCCAAATACTTATCAACTGGTCCCAAATACTTATCAGCTGGTCCAACACCAACTCCAGACTTGTTGTGAATTTGACTCGATCTCCGTAGTCTACTTACACAACCAAAATCACCAACTTGGTTCACAGTCAGGGAGCCAGACTTGGAAAAAAGTGCTCAAAATCAGGTTCAAGGTGAACCCTTCTGCTATACTTTTAAACCGCTTATATATTCTGAATGAAGGATTGTCTGCAAGCCAATTTCTATTGCTAAGAAAGTTATTCTATAGCAACTAAAGGCACATAGACCATAGAATTTTTACATAATGAACCGAATAGTGATTATTTTTAAACTAAAAAAAACCCCAAAAAGGTATTTTAAAATTGAGATGAAATTTAGCACATATTATAGGGAGCATTTTAAAATTAAAAGTAATTAAAAAAATATTATGTACTAGCAAATGCAGCCATTTTTCAAGATGGCCACTATTAATATGCTAAAAATTAAATATGCTGGTTTGTTTTTAGCTATAAATATGAAATTTATAAAAACATGTTATAGCAGATTTGCATGCAGTTACATTGTCTAATGCAGAATAAAATGTAATAAGAGAACCAACACAACAGCACCACAACATGTCATGTGACATCATATAACAACACCGCCCCTCCTATATTTGGCATGCATTATCATTGGCAAGTTTCCATTCATTATGCTAAGTCTTTACATTAAAAACATTGTTATTTTTAACCCTCTTTGTTTAATACAGTAAATATGATGATAACCCTGGTAATTAATCAGGGCCATCGGCAATGCCGGAGATTGCCATGGTATTTTCATTTTCCGTATTTTCATGTATTTTGCTGTGGAACTTTTCATGTCATTTTATTAAAAAAAAATATGTATATTTTGGTTTTGGTAATACTGATAAATTAAACTCCTCACAAAATTTCCACAAAACTGCCATGGAAAATGCCATGGAGCCTATTTTTCTACAGCATTTCTTTACCGTGGCCATTTTTTTTTAATTGCCACATTGTGATAATATTAAAATTGTATATAATCACTTTTTATTTAAGTTGGGGACATCATTTTTATATTCACTAATACTGAATGTGATTTTGTTGATTTTAACCTTAATATCTGTTTTCTGTAAGTCAAAAACCCAAGACCCAAACCCAAACATATTTTGTATTTAGTTAATCAACAAAAATACCCTGAGTATTGTTCTTTTGGTATACATGTATATAAACAAAATAGCTGGTCACTGATCAGCAAATTTAAAGGATTTAATTTTTAAGCCACTTAATGCATAAGAAAACAAGAACTGCATAATGCATAAAAAAATATATATATATGGATGAGTTCATTCCATGTTGTATACAACTGATAATAAAATTGACTGACACAGGATTGAAAACATTTGCTCCTACAATAAATAGAGAATAACTAGTTAATGACATCAGATATCTGCTTTATCCTGTGAAGGTAAGAATGGAAAATTCCACGAGGCTCTGCTAAGTGGAATTTCTCATTCAGCCTGAACAAGATAAAGCAGATATCCGACGTCAGTAATAGTTATTATTTTTATCCTGCAGACCATAAAAATTAAAGGGAAAAGCTATTATTTCTGTTATTTCTGCCACGTTGTACGATGACCTAGAGGTCAAATGAGTAATTTTGTGATGTAGCTCTGCGTATAACGTCAAGTCATAATCTGCTAGTATACATTTAAGACTTTGCTTTAATCGGTCGTCATAATCTGTTATTAGAAACAGTGCTTGCAGGATCAATCTATGTAACGTAACCAGACATATTTATTAGACCCATATTTCGTAAAGGCAGGAAATGAAAATGCTTTCAGTTATGATCACGTGCAAGACTTATGTGACATGCTGTTTAATGTTTATGTGGAGCACAACCGGAGAAGAATGGCTGCTTGAACAACTCTACAAGTGATGATTCAACATTGATAAAATTATGAACACCGGAAATGAAAAGCACGAATATATTTGAGTTATATAATAAATAAGTAAATATAATCAGACTTTCTGTCAAAGGGTAAAATGGGTAAAATGCCATCCCCAAAAATATTTACAGATTATATAGGTTTTACTTGACCTTTTGACAAAATTAATTACTCTTATCATTACTGTATGATTACTTTTTGTTTTAAATCATTATAAAGCTATTCTTTCCATATGTACAGCAGGATGACACATTATGGAAGGAATATATTATAAAGCAAGGTGAACAGAGAGAGAAAAACGCATCTCAGGGATCCTAAATTCCATTTTCTTTGCCACCTGCATTCTAAAAAATTAATTTCGTAGCACCATACCCAAAAATGTCTTTCTAACAGAAACCCTGATAGTAACAATAACAGCCGATAGATAATTATTATTTTAAGTGGTAGCACAAACATATCTATGTAATTGCATAATTTTCATATAATTTCTTCGGAAATGTACTGTTTGTTCCACTCTTGATAATGCATCTTGCACATGTTTCTTAAACACGTGTTACATTTGAGTCTCGACAACTACCGGTCTGTAACAATAAAAGACAAGAATTCCTTGAAATTAAATGTCTCGTTAACCTTAAATTTATTCCACGTCACTCATAGAACATCCAGATATGTTCAATGCATGTTGAAGGTGTAAAGTTCTGGTTCAGCAAACTCATTTTAAAAATAATGGTGGCTTTTATTCACAGAGAACATAGACTTGCCGTCTGCTTCACTATGACATAACCCTCGGATACCTTCTCGGTATTGTTATATTAACACTTCTGGTAATAGTAACTAAATGATAATAGTTTCTATATCGCTATTGGTGTTAATGCTATATACATTACAAAAGGCAAATTCATTAAATTTTAAATTTGAATTTAATAAATTTAATAAATTTCAAATTGCCTTAAAAGCCTTCAAATGAACAGAAATACAACTATAAATCAGGTTTTATTGATCTAGGACTTATAACCTGTACAAAATGGACATAAATGCAAAGACATACATAGGCACAGCTGTAAACCAAGTTTTATTGATGTAGGGCTTTTAGTTTTTGAGAAATGGAGCTAAATGTATCTTTAACGTTCTTCAAGGCATGTGAACGTTGCCAATGTCACCGGAAATGTTAGTGTTTTCCCTAGCTTGTTTTAGCATGGTGCAGCAACATGCCTCAATAGTCTAGCACTATCTTGCCTTAATCAGCACCATGCTGCCTGAGCTTAAACGAGCCTTTTTCACTGATTAATTATAAAATTGCCTTTATAAAACACCCCAAAAGGTATTATTAATTAATTTAAAAATGTCTTTTATATCTTTTGCCATTCAATTATTAAAACAAGCACATAAATTACATTCATGTTTATTTCAATTAATTTTTGTGTATTTTTAATGAAAAACAAGTGCCCCGTAAATGGTGAAAATGCCCCAAAAGTGTTTGGTCTACCATGCCTTGCCAAATTTCTAGGGAAATCACTAAATGTAATACCTATATCTTGCTTTTTTCATGGTATATTTACTCTAAACATTATAGTCTGTTATTTTGCATCATTTATGATATAACTTTCCATAAAACCACTTCGAAACATTTTATAAAAACAAGTTTTAGAAACGTCTAGGGTGCCATGAAATATTTGCCTTATTTCATTTCAACTTATTTTCGTGCTTATATCTAATTAAGGTTCAAGCATGCTGTCGTGGACACACCTCGGCTATCTGGGCTGTTTGTCCAGGACAGTGGGTTAGTTGTTTGTTGGTTAGTGAAAGAGAAGAGGGTGTAGTGGCCTTACCCATTGAGCCCTTAAGAACTCCCTGTGTGTTGGAGCCGTACCGGGCTGTGAACCCTGTACCTACCAGTCTGTAGTCTGATGGCTTAACCAATGCGCCACCGAGGCCGGTATTTGCCCTATATAAAATTCTCAGTGGATTTTACAGAGCAGACCAACATTTCATAACTTCTGATATGATAAACTTGAAATAAAAAAAATGGTTTAAAAAGTATAACAGAAGGGTTCACTGTGACCAAACATTTCAGCCTTGATTCCCTGACTCAGCATTTGGTCAGTTCTCCCCAGCATTTTCTCAACTTTCCCCAGTACCTTTTTACTAATGGTGTGTGTATTAATATTTTTACAATATATATAACATTTGTTACTTGTAGCTTGTTTTTCAAATTTGTTTAAATATTGGTTCTAGCATACACTGTTATTAAGTCCCTTACCAGTCCAACTGGAGAGAACAATAGGTTTCATCTCTGTCCTTCAGTCTGTCTGTCTGTCTGTCTCTCTGTCTGTCCATCCGTCTGTCCCGCGTGTAGTTTTCCGGATGGTTTTTTTTTTCACAATGGCTTGAGATATTAAGCTGAAATTTTGTGTATACCTTTATTAGCAATGTTTACTTTTGACATTCTGGTATTGAAAATGAATTTCTTTTTTTTTCAGAGGAAAACAACAAACTGAAAAGTATTGTATAATTTATGATGAAGTACATAACAGCCAAAATGGTACACTTAACATTTTTCAATTTTTCATGTATGAGCTTAGATCGGAAAGGATGGATCTATTCAACTGACTGCATTTTTTTCCCTCTCATTCTAACCAGTGCTCTATAACTGGGCAAAGGCTGTGGTATGTGCTTTCCTGTCTGTGGGAAAGTGCATATCAAAGATCCCTTGCTGCATTAGGAAAATGTAGCGGGTTTCCTCTGTCGACTATGTGTCCGAATTGCTAAATGTTTGACATCCAAAATAAACTAAACAAACAAACAAACATCGGAAAGGAAAGTAATAACATCTAGGAACATTTTAAACTATAACTAATATAATTGGTGTCTAATATAGTTATTTCAACACTTGATGTAGAAAATAAAAGAGGAAACCTGCTGCCAACTCAAATGCTGCCAACTTAAAGGCTACTCCTACCCAATAGTTTTGAGTCTTTTGACACCCAATGGCCATTGTATTTTTCGTGCTGGGGTGTTCTACTCTTCTATTTTATTCTTACCCAATAGCCAAATCCCACAACCTTTGATATGCCAGTTTTGGTTGAGATGGGAACAATTCCACTGAGTCTATACCAGCCCAACAGGAGGGGACTAATGGTTTTGTCTCACATATATTCATACATCATTTTTAATATCGAGTAATGTTTGACTGGAATTATAGTTATGCATAAAGTTTACAAAACTCATATTAAGCTTGAGATTACATGTCCTTGCATAATACACTTTTTGTTTGTTGCTTGCGTAGCAGGATCGAACCACCTCAGTGGATCTGTTCAACTGATTGTGGGTTTTTTTTCGTTGCAACCAGTACAACACAACTGGTCAAAGGCTGTGGTATGTGCTTTCCTGTCTGTGGGAAGTGCATATAAAAGATATAAAAAGATTCCTTGCTGCTAATGAAAAAATGTAGCGAGTTTCCTCTGATGACTACGAGTCCGAATTACCGTATGTTTGACATCCAATAGCCGATGAATATTTAATCAATTTGCTCTAGTGGATTCATTAAACAAAACAAACTTGAAAAAAAATTGTATTCTATATTTAAGCTTTAATGACAGTGTTATTGTGTAATGATTATAAACTGCTATTTTATAGATATTTTTTATTCTATATCTAAGCTTTAAAGGCGCTCTGTCACGGATGGTTGACCTAATTATTGACCCAACACAGTATTATATGACAATTTATATTTGATTTGTACCTAAATGAACCATCTACATAACCAGTATATTCCACTTATTATTGATATTTTATAAAAAAAATAATTGAATTTTGTCAACGGTCCATAATTCAGAGAAAAATAAGGGCTATTTGGAGAGCAGAGGTGTGACGTATTATTTTGAGTCATGTGACGGGCATCCTCCGAATAACCACAGTGTCAAAACGATTTACCAAGCTCGTGTAATGAGAACGCTTTACTGTCCTCTGCGACGTAGGGTAAATAGAAAAAAATAATGAAAATAAGTTATTAAAAATCAATATAAACATGTACTAAATGATAATAAGCTTCTACATTAATTTATTTTAGTAACAGAAGCATGTTAAATGTCGACAATCCCGACTAGTTAGGCCTTTGCATCTATAGGTAAATTTATCGTTAGTCATATGTAAAAAAAAACCTCTAAACATCTGGATCACAAACACATTCATTTTCCACCTTGTCAAATTCATTTTATGCAAAATATGCCATAACAGCTGACTTGGGATAGGAATTGTTACATTTTAAAAGAATACTCTGAACTAGACGGTGTTTATATACGATGTGACTATATATATATACGACGGCCGTGTATATAGCCTCCGCTAACAAGGGCTGGCTATATTCACAGCAAAAATGTATATAGGTGATAAATTTGATTGATCCATATTACCGAACCATCTGGAACAGAAGGAATACATACTAAGTACTGTACAAACAGTGTGTTTTCTGAACAGGGGAGAGTGGGGGTATATGAATCGTAATATTGCCCCTACAGTACTGACAAAAAATTTATAATAATAAATAAATAAATAAAAATTACAAATTATCAGCTGCTGATATAGATTATCTGAAAGAAACTAACTGCGGACAGTATACAAACTAACAGGGCTTGAACTTAATAAGTTTTCTCTGATTGCAATTCTGATGTTTTTAAAAAGTTAATTTTACCGCAAATAAATATGACTAAAAGGTTATTTGCTGTATTTAGTCATATTTCAAATGCGCAAAATTGCAAGGGGCAATAAAACTCAAAATACATATTTTTTATACCATTAACGCTGAGACCACTCCCGGGTCCCCCTTTAAATTTAAGTAATGTTTCTGTAACAACCGCCCCCAACATTATAATACATGTAATAATAATAATAATAATAATAAATGGTGAGTTCATGTTTCGACTGTTTATTATTTTATTTCAGCGTATTCGCAGTTATTTTCGTCATGAAATAATATATATATTTTTAATTATTTTATGATATAGCCGGCCCTCATTTGCCAAGTATCTATACACGGCGATCGTTTATATAAAATTCTAAAATACATTATACGGTTGTTGTATATACAGTCTCATCACCACGAGTCTCTTTTGCCGTATTTTTACGACTTTTCACAAGAAGACTTCCAAATTTTAAAAATGAATCGTGTCTTGGAATTCCCTCGATCGTAGTACAATTGAAATGTGTTGGATCATAAATAACTAGGTTTGGTATTCCAAATGAATGTAATTTCCATTTATAATCCATATTTTTAGAAATAAGGCCCACTAAATCCATGATTGAGTGCCTTTAATGACAGTGTTATTGTGTAATGATTATAAACTGCTATATTACAGGTATTTTGGTCCTTTGGGAAATTAAATGTTCTATTATGAATTAATGATTGTTTTTGTTGGTTTTAATTGTTACAGAGTCGAAAAGTAGTCTTAATGAGACGGCATTATCGGCTGACGACTTAACTGTGGTTGCGATGGCGGTACTGCATCCATACTCTGGACTTGTCGGAGACAGAAAGTGGTTAAAATGCATCATTCCTAATGCCATTGTAGGTAATTCCCACTGAACACTCTCTAACTAAATAGAGCATAACTAGTTAAAGACATTTCGTGTGAACGGGATATAGCCAATATCCTACGTAATGAATGAGTTATTATCTCAAATGACAACCATATGTTTGATGCCATATAACCGTACATAAAATGTGTTGAGTGCGTCGTTAAACAAAACATTTCTTTCTGTTTTTCTTTCTCAAATGACAATGTGCTCTAGTGGTGTCATTAAACAAAACAGACTTTTATCTCAAATGAGTGATTTTGTAATGTAGCTATGCATGTGATGTCACTCTTGCCATCAAAAGTCATAATCTGCTAGTATACATTTATGACTTTGCTTTAATCAGTCATCATAATCGGCCAATAGAAACAGTGGTTGCTGGATCAGTCATCATAATCGGCCAATAGAAACAGTGGTTGCTGGATCAGTCATCATAATCGGCCAATAGAAACAGTGGTTGCTGGATAAATAACAGTAATTGTGGCAGTAGCTATAAAAATTAAGGGACAAAAGCTCTTATTTCTGTTATTTCACAAGTAACATTGTACGATGACCTAGTGGTCAAATGAGTGATTTTGTTATGTAGCTATGCGTGTGATGTCATATGAGTGATGTCAAAAGTCATAATCTGCTAGTATACGTTTATGACTTGCTAGTAAATGAAAAAAAAAATCACTAGCCAACGCAACATGCATATCAAGTATTTTATGAATATACATTAATGAAAGAACTTGACCCAACCTTAATTTAGAGGAATTGAGAAAAATTACATCATTGGTAATGTGGTCACTGTGAAAACAGACGTGTTCCCTAAGATATCAAATTGAATATAAAATGTAACAATCGTTCAAAACACCTTGATCATCGAATTGGACAAAAGTTCGAATTTGATTTGCCTTAACCTTCTGACTATTGCAGATGTCACACAAGCTGACACTATACACCGCAATACAGTACATTCACTTGTTCATATTTCCCACTGCTTTGCAAATGGCTTTGCCTGCTTTATTTTTTTTGTTTTTGAGTGAGAAATACCTGGAAATTTTTAATTGAAAAGATGGTTTTCGGCAAATATTTTTGCTTGACAACAATGACGGAACGTCACAGTGACTTTCAGGAATTGATAGCCAATTGTGACAGCTAATTTGATAATGAATTTGATCATTTTACCAACAACGAAAATCACTAAATATTGGAATATGAATCGTAGTTTGTTACCAAAAATACATTTATTGGGAATAACGGACCTAAATACTGGATATCTGATTTTTTGTTTAATTGTAATCATCCTTACCTGATCTAACATATCATTAAAATTAGAAAAACCCACGATTCATATAAGGACATTATTTTATGTATTTTAAAACATTTTAAGTGAAAATATTTGAGTAAATGTTTTAAATTTGTACCCCGTCAATGTGGTTTATGTAAAAAAATTAATCCAGTAGTCAAAAGGTTAATGACAGCCAGATGATAGAAAATAATCGACTCACCGAAAGACAAGTGTTTTGTAAATTGTAATCAACCATAGCAGAATTTCACTGACAGGTGAGTGTTTTACCCGCAATATTGCACCTTGGCGTCTAAGAAAAAATTGAGGTGGGGGCAGGATTTAGTTCAGTCGGTTGAGTGCTCGCTTGAGGGGCTTACGTCGCAGGATTGAACCACCTTGGTGGATCTATTCAACTAACTGGGTTTTTTTCTCATTCCAACCATTGCACCACAACTGGACAAAGACCATGGTATGTGCTTTCCTGTCTGTGGAAAAGTGCATATAAAAGATTCCCTTGCTGCATTAGGAAAAATGTAGTGGGTTTCCTCTGATGACTACGTGTCAGGATTACCAAATGTTTGCCATCCAATTAATAGCCAAAGATTAATTAATCAATGTGTTCTAGTGGTGTTATTAAACAAACAAAAATTCTTCTCAGAACATTTTAAACTTGGGCTATTTGGTGTCTAACAGAATTTGATGGTTCGTTCAACAGTTGGTCAAGAGAGAAAGGTAGGAAACCTAATGCTAATACACAGGCTACCTCTTCAAAAAGGTAGCAATAATCTTTCATTGCCACTTCCTTGTAAATAGGACAGTACATACCACAGTCTTTAATGTATCATTTGTGTCAAACGCTACCAAATAAAGACAACTGTTTTAACCTTACTACATCAATTTAACCTATAACTTGCCCATATCATAAACCCATTTAACATTCTGTTAATAAGTCATTAACCTGAGCGTAACATTTTAATAAGGTTTAGGAAAAGTGCATGATGTCATACTACATTTGTGCCAATCGTGATGCCTTCATATTATTGATGAAGGTGACTTTAGAACTATGATTTACTAAATACTGAATTAAAATGTTAATTTAGAAGTGTTGCAGGATAAATAGAATTCAATACTTGTATTTTTGAATATGTAAAATATCAACCTCATCTTATTAATCAGTATTTGTTTTGGCAGTCTCAACAAATACTGATTAACATAAGACTCAATTAATTTTTTCTTAATGCAGGGTTTCATCAGGTATGTTTTAGACTCCAATAATCGGCACCATTCCCCAAAGGCTATGTCATTTTTATTCCTAAATTTGGAGTAAAAAGTTCCCAACCTGAAGGTAAATAATTTGCCTTTTTTAGTATTATATATATATATATAAAGATATATTTCTGAAATGATACGTAACACTTGACAAACACCCCTTCACCCCTCTACTGTTTCATAATGCAAACTAGATATATGTATATTAGTTTGAATATGTATGGTATTACGCTTTTAAATTCTAACTTGGCTTAATGAGATGTTTTTGAAATGAAACTGAAAATTCTAAAAAAAAATTGTAAAACAAATGCTAAAATTTCGTTTCACTTTGGGAATTTTAGCATTTGTTTTACAATTTTTTTTTAGAATTTGTCAGGAAAGGAGGGGAGAGTAGGGACCGCCTGCACTGGCAAGTGCAAGGGAGCACCAGCAGCCCGATCAAATCGGTAGCAGGCGGGTGGTGGTGGTGCTATGGAATTTGAATGGAGCAGTTAAATGCCAAGAGAAAAGGGTGCGCAATCTTGATTGAGGGAATTTGGCACAATTTTGAACGGTCGGTCGAAAGGTAAATGGCCGAGCTAATATAGGTTTTGATATTAGTGAATCGAGAGTAACTCGTTAATTTTAGACCTTTACGATGCTGTGGTGTCTCCCTAGGTTGCCCATAGGGCCCTTATAAAGGGCCTGACCGCTTCTGGTCGAGGCATCACCAAGTACCAAGTTATTACCAGCAGCAAGTATTGGGGGTTTGGGTGGGGGAGGCCGATATTCTTTTGTTCAGCTTCCCACGGGTGCATTGCAATTGTGTACTCCTTATTAGAGTACGTGCTGGACCATTAAATGGGGGCGGGTGCATTGTTATCATTAGTCAATGCACCCGATGTACTGATGCATTGAGCGTGTAGTCTGTGTGTGAATCCTAGTTTTGTGTTACGGTTGTACCTATTGTCTTAAGTCCCTATTCTAGTGAGTTCAACGGTCATTCATGACCACCCATCCCCCTCCGTCCTTGTATAGCATTGAATACAATGACGGAGGGGGAGTTAAACTAGCCTAGCTATCTAATTTGAAGGGTTAAACCCTTATAGTGTAGGTATTGGTTTAAAAGCCTAGTGCTTGGCATACTTAACTTTATTACCAATGCAATAAAACGAAACTAACGGTGGCAAGTAGCAATTGTATACATATATGTACCGATCTAGGTACTTAGTTTGAAGAATTTTGATTCCTGCCCCCTAAATATAGGATTTTAGTAGGCTTACTTGGTTTGTCTTCAGGCTATCTGGATAGTTGGGCATCGGTTTTCCTGCATGTCTTTGCTTCTGGAACCCTAGTTGACTTACCTTAGTTAGCTAGGATGGAATGCATCAGTAATAAAAAATAAAAAAACAAAACATGGTGCTGGTGCAAAGACGAATTTGTGCAGTTTATTTACAGTTGGGTGTAGTGGGGTTCTTGATCCGTGATTGGCTGGATTGGACCAATGAGAGTGCTGCCAAAAAATAGGCGATAATTAGTGGTGTCCTATCTTGGTTGATTATCTAACGATGTTGATTGGCTGGTTAATTAGCCAATTGGGTTACTGCGACTTCGATCCTGTCTTAGTGAGAAAGAAAGAAAAGGATTTTTTTTTTTTTTTTAAACCCAACAAAAAACGAAAGAAAAACAAAACAAACAAACAAACAACCCCCCCCCCCCCCCAAAAAAAAAAAAAAAAATAATAATGTGTCGCTAGCAGGTGGTGTATGCCAGTTGTCAATCACGAGCTTCAGAACATGAACATATTTACAGTAGAATAATATGGTTATCGTGGTTAGGTCTGGATGGCATTGGCATATCTTGTGGTTATTAATCACTCACTACTGTCCCGCCGTTAATCCCCAGGTTGGAGTGCCTGGTCGAGTGCTTAAGGTCGCTCTTCCATCCAAGGGATGTACAGGCGGGTAGTTTTGAGTAATTGTTAATTTATATTGCTAAATTTATGCCAGCTAATTTGGTTGAGTATATTCTTTTACTTTTGTCGTTTCACCGTTCTCTCTCTCTCCCCCCCCCGGGTTGGAATACGTGGTCTGTTCGAGTGCGTAGGGTGGATGTTCCACCAAGGGGGTCACATATGTCACGATTCAAGCATTGTCATATCTAGCGGTTATTAAATCATTCGCTACCATCCCGCCGTTGATCCCTGGGTTGGAGTGCTTGTTTGGTTGAGTGCTTAAGGTCACTCTTCCGTCCGAGAGATGTACAGGCAGGTGGTTTTGAGTAATTGTTAAATTATTGCTGAATTTGTGCCAGCTAATTTGGCTAGGTATATGCTTTTATTTTTGTCGTTTCACCGTTCTCTCCCCGGGTTGGAATATGTGGTCTGTTCAAATGCGTAGGGTGGATGTTCCATCCAGGGAGTCACGGGTGTCACGAGTTAAGCAGCGTATTAATTACTTATCTTAATTATAGATCGTTGGTCCCCCGGATTGGAGTGCATGTCGGTCGAGTGCAGAAGGTCGCTCTTCCCTCCGGGAGACGTACAGGCGGGTGGTTGCGATCATTTTCTAATTTTATTTTTTAACTTTATGACTGTCAGGAGCCCGATGGGTGTGCTATGGTTTCCCATCCTGCCTGCGATCAGTCGGGTTGGTGGTCCGTGTCGACCGAACGCTGGCAAGGCGGGCAGTACGTGGCACTTATAGTTTTGGTTTGGTGGTCTGGACGAATTGATATACTGCTTTGAAGGTTTTATGTTTTAGATATTTATCAGGGTTAAGTAAAAAGTTAGGTGTAATTGGTTTATTGTGGTTGGCTTCGGTTATTGATTCTATCATTAGTTTTCTCTGGCTGTTGTGTAGCGTGCAATCCAGGAGATAGTGTGTCATGTCTTCCCGGGTGCCACACTCACAGTCAGGGCTTTTATTGGTGAAAGAGCAGCTGTTGAGCTGCGAAGATTTACCTATGCGCAATTTAGTAATTATTTTATCCACATAAGTGTTTAAGTCGGATAGAGTCGACTAGTGGTTTGATGTTATAGTGCCATGTATTGGTTGTTAGGTCCCAGTTGGCCTGCCATTGATTAATGTAGTGTTTTCTTGCTTTTGACATTAGTTCTGCTATTCCTAAAGGTAGTGCTGTAATTTTGCTAGTGATTGAAAGTGCAGTTTTGGCTCCATAGACAGCTATTTCATTGCCAATTATACCTACGTGAGCTGGGACCCATTCGAATACTACTATTAAATTAAGCTGGTTTAGTTCATGAAGTTTATTGTGGATGGCTGCGAGGATATCTGGCCTGGTAGATTTATTAGTTTGAAGTGATTGGATAGAGCTAAGACTATCTGAAAAAATAACGCTTTTAGAGTATTGTTTAGTTTTAATCCAGATTAGGGCTTCATAGATGGCTGTCAGTTCTGCTGTATAGACTGATAGGTTATCTGACAGCCTGGCATATTTAACTAATTTAGAGTGTTTAGATATTTTTTCTTCAACTACTGCGAAGCCAACCCTACCATTATCTGGATTTTTTTAGCCATCCGTGAAGATATGGATGTGCTCAGGGTAATTTTCGTTGGCTGCGGCTTCAAACAGGATTTTCTTAAATGGTGGAAATGGAGTTGAATCTGTAGCTTGTTTAATTAGATATGGTGTGTGGCACTTGACTGGCTGATTGATATGGTATAGTGCCACTGGCGTGTTATCTATACCTACTTCTATTTCTATTTTACTAGCTTTAGTGGCAAAAGAATCATTAAGATTTTGATTGGTTTTGAATACTAGTCCTGGTTTAGCTATGATAGGAGTGAGTTCCTGAACTGGGTGATCTAGTTTAAGAGAGTGGATTTTTAGATGATAATTAAGATGTTGAAGATTGCGACGGTATTTCAGTGGCATAATGTTAAACTCAACTTCTAAGCTTTGTCCGCTGGTATTTTGATGGAACTTTAGCTATGATTCTAAGAGCTTGGTTTTGAATAACATCTAATTTATGTAACAGTTTGGGGGCGGCGCAACTGTAGGCTTGGGCTCCATAATCGATTCTGGAGAGTATGCATGCTTTGTAAACCATAAGCATTGCCTCTGTTTGCGCTCCCCAACTGGTACCTGAGATGGCTCTTAACAAGTTTAGAGTATTTTTTGAGTTCCTGACTATATCATTGATATGATCACTAAAGGTTAGTTTTGAGTCAAAAGTTTCACCTAGAAGTTTAAATTTGTTGACTCTTGGAATTATTTTATCACCTGATTTAAGTTGGTGATTATCTGATTTATTGACTTTATTAAAAAGCATATAGACAGTTTTAGTTTCTGATAGTTTAATGCCCCAGTCTAGGGCCCATTTGTTAAGTCTATTCATATCAGCTTGCATTAGGTGAAATAAATTAGTGGTTGTGTTGCCTGTGTGCCAGATGGCGCAATCATCGGCAAATAGTGCTGTGTTTAATGGCGTGGTCGTTTTTGTTTTTCCTTTAGCATTAAGTGCTTTAGTTATGTCATTAATAAAAATGTTGAATAAGGTTGGTGAGAGGACCAAACCTTGTGGTATGCCATTAATTATTTCGGTTCTATCTGAATAGTGACCGTTCACTCTAACTGAGATTGATCTATTATGGATGAAATTGTTGATAAAATTAAACATATTACCTTTAATACCGTTACTCTGTAGTTTATTTAGTAGACCTTGACGCCATACCATATTAAAAGCTTTTTCAATATCTATAAATATTGTTAAAACCTTATGAGATTTTCGAAATGCATCATTAATACTATTTTGTAATCTAACTATTTGATCTATTGTTGAATGTTTAGTTCTAAATCCTCTCTGTACATTAGTTATTAGATTATTTTCGAGTAGGTAATTGTTGAGTCGTTTATTGATAATAGTTTCTAAGGTTTTGTACATGTGGGACGTGAGTGTTATCGGTCTATAACTCCCTGGGAGGGAATGGTCTTTTCCTGCTTTAGGGAGACTAAAGCATTCTGCATGTTTCCTCGCAGTGGGCATTTGTCCCTCCCTCCAGATTCAGTTAAAGAGCGATAACACTACCTTTAGGGCTACACCCGGCATATGCTTGAGTAATGTGTAACTTATTTGATCAGGCCCGGTGGCAGTACTTTTTTTTAGCTTTAAGAGCTGTTTTTAATTCTAACATTGTTATCGGTTTATTAAATTCTAAATTATCAGTAGTTGGGTGATTTGCTGTTTTAGTATCATTAGTTGGTAGAGAGTTATCTTTCTTAAGTTTCTCAAAAAATTGTTTAGGAAAATTTTCGTTGCTACTGTTTTTACTGAAAGTTTTACTGAGAAGGTCGGCCTTTTGTTTATTAGTAGTTGCTGTTTTATGTTTTTGAAGGACTGTGGAATTAGCGCGTTGTCCTTGAATAGCCTTAATTTTTTTCCACATTTCTCTAATAGATGTTCTATTGTTAATTTCACTGCAAAATTTATGCCAGCTGGCTTGTTTAGCATTGATGATAAGCTTACCTACTTCGTTTTTAACTATTTTATATTTAGTGTGATAGTCTTGTTTCCCTGTTTTTTTATAAAGTTTACGCATCCTGTTCCTAAAGCCGCATTTGGATTTAATTTCGTCCATCCACCAGTTAACTGGTCTATTTTTATTGAAGGGTTTAGTTTTAGGAATATTCTTTTCAGCTATTTCTATTATTTTATTAGTAAGTTTATTAGTGGCGTCGTCAATGTTTGGGCTATTTTCTAACTTAATTTTGCTACAGTCGCTTGTAAAGCCAGCCCAGTTAGCTTTATTAAATTTAAATTTAGGTATAAATTTTTCTTCTTCTGTATAAGTAGTATTACATTTATAGCTGGTTAGAATGGGGAGGTGGTCGCTATTGAGAGCTTCTAACACCTCCCATTGGGCGTTTGCACCTATATTGTTAGAGGTGATAGTTAGGTCGATGGCGGATGTGCCCAGATAGTCATGTATAAAAGTAGTACTGCCATCGTTGAGACATACTAGATTGTGTGTATTGATGAATTCCTCTAGTATGTCTTCCTGTGCGTCGGAGTGCAGACCTCCCCACAGTGTGCTATGACAATTAACATCTCCTACAAGAATTAAGTTATTGTTTGAGTTTATGAGTTTATTGTAATCTCTTAACGTTAGTTGATTATGGGCTGTTCCCGGTGGGCTATAAATATTGATGATATCAATAGGCATTTTATCGTTTTGTATAGTAAGTCCTAGGACTTCTAAGTTTTTATTAATAGAATCTAATTTCATTTCGGTATGCGGTATGGTAATTTTAATTAGAGTGGCTATTCCACCTCTGGTACTATTTTCTCTATTTTTATAATAACTTGTATATCCTGGAATTTTAAATACTTTATTTTATTTATTTTTATCTTTAGTGCCGATTCCGAGCCAAGTTTCTTGCAGGCAAATTATATCTGGCCTGATGTTGCTAGTGCTAATGAGTTGAATGAGTTTGGCACCATGTCCCATTGAATGGAGGCCTTTAGCGTTCCACTGGAGAACGCTAAGGCCCTTATTTCCTGTTTGAATTATTAGCGGGGGGTGTATGGAGACTTGTCTCTCGTGATGCTGGCCCGATGTTTTTTTACGTTTTTAGTTATTTTTAGATTTAATTAGGTTAATTTTGGGGGGGGTAATTAGGCTAGCTTTAAATGTTGATATCTCCTGTACTAGAGTTTGAATGATGGATTTGAGTTCACTAACTTCTGATGGTGAGTTGGTTTTTAGTTTTTCTGCATAGGAGCAGTTTTGATTAACTGTAGGAACTGACTTGACGCTAAAAGTTTTTCGGTTGCCTGGTTTATTTGTTTGTTCGCTAGTTCTGTTTAATTTGCGAAGCGCCTTCTGGTAGTGGTGGCATCTGGTGTCATGAGCCATGTGCCGGCTAAGGCAGTTAGGGCATTGCACAGGTCTGGTACAGAGTGAGTTGCGTGATGATCTTTCATGTTTCTGTCCACACCTGTGACAGGTGGGAAGTTCTCTGTGATGGCGGCACTTAGCTGCACTATGTCCCCACTGCTGACAGTGGAAACATTTACTGGGCTTACGTTCATATGGCGTGAGCTGGTAATGGCACCCTTGAACGCATATGCGCTGGTCAGTATTGCTGAATGAAGCAGCTATTAAGACATACCCATTTGACCAAGTGGTCGCCTCCCTCAGGTTCAAGTGTGGGTTATCCCTTCTGAGCGTGTTCAATGTGGTCGCTTCTGCTGGGAGGGGATTTAGTTTGATAATCCACTTGGTGCTGAGAGGTGGTGGGGTGTTTCCAATTGTTGTGGCGGGGGCTGGGGGTTCCCTGTTAATTTGAGGTTGGGATTGTCCGAGTCCCCCAGCTTTAACTGGAATTTCCTTGTAGAAAGGTCCTGGAGTTTGGGGACCTGGCTGTGAACCGGTTTTGGGCGCCTCGCTTGGTCCTACATTTTTTGTTTTTTTAGTTGGCTGTTCAACATTTAGATTTTTTACAAAATCCTTAGCAGTTGGTATTTTAACAATTGATTCAGGGCTCCTGACTTTTCGTTTGTTGTTTTTCTTGTTATTGACAGGCCTAAATGGTGTAATAACAATTGGCTGGCTGTTTGAGGGCGTGGAGATTAGTTGAGGCACAGTGGCCAGGCTAGTGGGAGAGGGATTACCTGTCTTTGTTTTTGCGGCGGACGCGGTGATTTTCACAGCTCCTGAGACATCTGCCGTGGGCTCTGTACTCTGGCTTTGTTGAGGTTTTTCTAAGTCAGGCTTTGTGCCTTTGTTTGAATCCGTGTTTGTTACCTGTGGACTGACTGTCGGAGTTGATTTCACGGCGGTTTTTTGTACTTTCCGGGTCCGCGGCGACTGTCTGGTCGATCCGTTTGAAGTGGCTAAATCTGTTTGGGTGGCCTGGTCACAGTTTAAGCTAAAGTAATATAAATAGAATTCGCTACTCGTCTTTTTATATGCCCGTCTATGATGTGTCGTATTATGGTATGGCATTGTCCATCCGTACATCCATCTATTAATTTTTTTTGTCTGGACCATATCTTGCATACAGATGCATATAGGACCATCAAACTTCACATGTAGGAACAACTATTGTCGTGTACTATTACTAGGTCACTACTTTTCACGGTCTACTGCACATAACAGTAAATCCTTGTCCGGACCATATCTTGCATACAGATGCATACAGGACCATCAATCAAACCTCACATGTAGGAACAACATGGGATGGCGGTGTGTCACGTACTGTTACTAGGTCACTGTGACCTACTTTTCACTGTCTACTGCACATAACGGTAAATCCTTGTCCGGACCATACAGGACTATCAAACCTCACATTTAGGAACAACTTGAGATGGTGGTGTGTTACATACAATTACTAGGTCACTGTCATACAAATAAATCAAATAATTTGTCTATATTTACATAATTCGAATTGAATTACACCCTAAAATGTATGGTTTTCCATCAAACTCCTGATGGGCATATCATGTACCTCACCTGTCTTCTTCTTTAGTATGTAAAATATTAACCTTGTCTAGTTAATGCATATTTGTCTCGGCAAAGCCTTAACAAATACTGATTAATGTAGACTCGATTGATATTTTCCATATTAAAAAACACTCATGATGAATCCTCTGTCTATACTTAGGTATTTGTAATAACATTATGATTGTGATTGGTCTCGTTTCAGGTGAGGAGCTGATCTGCTGGCTACTGAAAAAAGTTGGTGGAATTGTTACTCGGCGGGATGCAAAGGCGTACGCTCAGCGAATGTTGAATCGTGGACTTCTGAAGAGTCTGCTTAAGACTGTGACGAAATTTAGACCCCAGTGGTACTATACTGTGTCACTGCTTACCTAACTGAAATCTTTATACTGTGACAAAAGTTTTACCTGAGTACTACAATGTGTCACTGCTACCGGCCTCGGTGGTGTCGTGGTTAGGCCATCGGACAACAGGCTGGTAGGTACTTGGTTCAGATCCCAGTCGAGGCATGGGATTTTTAATCCAGATATCGACTCCAAACCCTTGAGTGAGTGCTCTGCAAGGCTCAATGGGTAGGTGTAAACCACTTGCACCAACCAGTGATCCATAACTGGTTCAACAAAGGCCATGGTTTGTGCTATCCTGCCTGTGGGAAGTGCAAATAAAAGATCCCTTGCTGCTAATCGGAAAGAGTAGCCCATGAAGTGGCGACAGCGGGTTTCCTCTGAAAATCTGTGTGGTCCTTAACCATATGTCTGACGCCATATAACCATAAATAAAATGTGTTGAGTGCGTCGTTAAATCAAACATTTATCTTTTTTTTCTTTCGTGTCACTACTTACCTGACTGAAATCTTTATACTGTGACAAAATGTATACCCCAGTGGTACTATACTGTGTTACTGTTTGCCTGAATGAAATCTTTATACTGTGACAAAATTTATATCCTATTGGTACTAACATACTACAATGTGTCGCTGCTTAGCTGACTGAATCCTTTATACTGTGACAGAATTGATACCCATTGTAGTACTAATACTATGTCACTACTTGCCTGACAAAATTTATAAGACACAGACAGTAGAGCTGTAATGATATGGCGATACAGTATCATATCGCGATATGAGGGCCACAATACGATACATGGATTCAGGACAGATGTATACGATACATTCATGTTTTAATAACATTTGGTAAAAAAAAGTTGAAGCAGACATTTACTAACTTGCAAAATAGAGGAATGAAAATGTAATTTAGATGTTCAGTTGCTAGAATTACCGAGGATTAATTTATCATATTTCATAAACTTTAACTAAACAGTTTAACTATTGATAATTGATGAGAAAATTTAAGTATCATGACCCAAGTATCGGGATACATATCATATTGTGACCTCCTGTATCGTTACAGCTCTAACAGACGGACAAACAATTTATTTAGTATAAAGGCCTTAGGCCCATAATACAGTCAGAAACTGTTAGACATGTTTGTGCATATGCATAGCTAACATTTGAACAGTATACTATAGGTATATATTTCAATATTTAAGTATTTCAAATTTTTTGCACACAAGACATACATTAAATAATACATTCAGATTTTCTGATGTCATAATGTCTATAAAGGTTTGCAATTAATGATTTTTTAATAAATTTAGAAATACAGTGATCTCTTAGTACATTATAACACTTGCGTAGAAGCAACATATGGAGTTCATCCTCATTATAGCCTAATCTATAATCCAGACAATATGGACAAAGTCTTTCAGTGTAGGCTATGTTGTTATATCTTCCTTTGTCAACAGCAAGTCTAAAGTTACTAATCTAAATCTTGTATATATATTACTTTAAGATACACAGGGATTTGATAAGCGATATAAGATTCTACATTTAATGATGACTTACAATGCTTATAATAAAAAGTATTAGATAGATTAGTAACAGAACTACACCAATTTTGTTGAAGATTATTAAACAATCGTTGTCTAAATTTAAATATAAACAATTTTGCATCTCCAACATCCTGAGCTATCCAAACATAGCCAAATCCTGATCTAAAAAGAATATTTTTAATATGAGTAACCCATGTGGGACGTCCTGCTTCAGCCAGTGTCAGTAACATTTTATAAAAATGACGGGGAAGCCGGTTTTCATTCAGTTGTAATAGCCTACACCAATACTTAAAGGGACATTCCTGAGTTTGCTGTATTGTAAGATGTTTCTGACTAATAAAATCTTTTTACGAGTAAACTTGCATATTAAATATATTTTCTTGTTTAGAATAACAGTGTCTGTATATTCAGTGTGTTTCTGTAAGAAGCCCATGTACGAACAAATCTTTTTGGGGAAATAAAATGAAATCTAACCTAGTACAAATATTAGAACAATCGGAAACACATTTAATATACAGTCACTAATATTTTATGCAGAAAAATATATTTGATACGTAATTACAGTCGTCAAAAAGTCTGTTAGTCGATAACATCTTAAAAATTGCAGCAAACTCAGGAATGTTCCTTTAATAGCTCAACTAGTGTAAATAAGTTGTAAAGGAGCTCTACCACATTCATCTCAAGCCATAACACTACTGGTGTTTTCCCTAATTTTAAAAAACATTTACACATTTTAATCTTTAACATCTTCAATAATTTTACAGTAACAAGTGCCCAATACTTCTGAACCATAACATAAAATTGGAGTTACCATATCATCAAATATCTTAAATAGATCTTTACAAGGAATATCACTAAATTTCTTTTGATATTAATATATCAATATATATATATATATATATATATATCGATATATATATATACTTAACTCCAAAAGAAACGCGAAAATTTTAAAATATTAAAAAACCCACATTTGAATAAACTATGTACAAATCGATTAAGTTGACCAATAGCCATCTTGTCAGCGTATCCAATTCCACATAACGCATGAAAAAAACGAGTACAGTGTGACGTCACGCACGTGCTGAAATTGACGACCAAAATCGATCTGGAATGCAAAACGGGTGGATCATGAAAGATGCGAATTGCACGTGAAACACTACCAGGCCTGGGTATAAAAGAAACGCCAGACAGCAATGTTCAACTCATTTTACGAGTAGCGATACAACGATGCCACGACTTAACGCTGATTCCAGACATAGAGCTTTGGGGAATTTGGAGGCCGGAATGGATGCCAGGCAGGTTGCACGTGCTTTCGGTGTCCATGTCTCGACAATCTACCGTCTCATAGACCGATTTCTACAGAACAACAACGTCGTCGACCGTCCACGTAGCGGCCGTCCCAGAGTGACGTCACAGCGCCAGGACCGTTACATCGTCCGAACTCACATGCGTGATCGGTTCGTACCAGCCACCACAACAGCCCGGCAGACAGTGGGAACCCACAACCGCCCCGTTTCCTACACCACGGTACGACGTCGTCTGATCGCCATCAATCTGAACTGTCGTCGACCGTACATTGGACAACGTCTCACACAGCGACACCGCCTTGCACGACACAACTGGGCTGTTCTGCATCGACAGTGGCGGAACCGACAGTGGCAGAACATCGTCTTCTCCGACGAAAGCCGCTACTGCTTAGATAGGGCCGACGGTCGTATGAGGGTGTGGAGGCGTCGAGGTGAGCGCTTCACAGATGCGTGTGTTATGGAGAGGGACCGTTGGGGAGGGCCTTCCGTCATGCTGTGGGGTGCCATATCCTGGGGACGTCGTGTACAACCTGTCATCTTCGACAACAACGGCCGAGGACGCGGCAGGGGCGTCACAGCACAGCGCTACATCGACGAAGTGCTCACGCCTGTGGTGGTGCCTTTTTTCGCGGGTCACCGTCAGATGGTTTACCAGCACGACAACGCCAGGCCACACACGGCACGGGCCACCCAGGCATTCCTGGCACAGCACAACATCATCACAATGGACTGGCCAGCTTTAAGCCCGGATCTGAACCCCATCGAGCACTTGTGGGACGAGGTTCAGCGCATGATGAACCAACGCCCTGCTCCCGTGGTGACACAGCAGCAGCTCCGCCAGGCCGTCGTGGACACCTACAACAACGTGCCCAGGGCCTTCATCAGGAACCTCTTCCTCTTCATGGGTAGGAGGTGTGCGGCGGTCATGGCCAGCAATGGCGGACACACCCGCTATTAGTGGACATGTTTGAGTGGCATGTGACGCCATTGTTGAAGCGCCATGGCCTTAACATTTCAAATGACAATGCGACCTCGATTTTTAACATGTCAATAACATGAAATCTCATCTTTACGAATTGTTTAAGTTTTTCATAGAAACGATTATTTTATGAACTTTGGGACGTATTTCAATGAGTGCACTCAAAACCTCCAATCTACGTATTCGCGTTTCTTTTGGAGTTAAGTATATATATATATCAATATATATCAATATATATCTATATATATATATATACAGTGGACTCTGTCTAAACCGGATTCTGTGTAATCCGGATCTCTGCGTAAACCGGTCTATTTCTAAAGCCCCGTCCAGCTACCATTTATCTCTTAGGTATAAATCTCTGCCAAATCCGTATTCTGTCTACTCCGGACTCCGGATCAAAAATCAAGAACAAAAGAACCATTCATGTATTAATTACCTCCGTCTACACCGGACTGGGATTTGACTGAACGACGAGCTGCTTAATTAGTTAAACAATGATCGTCAATTGCCAAGTAATCAGGACACCGTCACAAGATCAAATACAAAATGTAATCACACTCGTGTGAAATTTACTCTTATTGCGGTGGGCCGTTAGATCAATTGGATTAATATTAGTGTGTGTGTTGATTTAACTGATTTCACTCTTATGAATTCGGCGAGTTTTACTTGTCAACCTAACGCATGTCTAAATAGGTGCGAGTCGCTCGTATATTTTGTGTTGTCTTATTTCATTTATAATGGCGGAGCGGCCCCAAAAAACGGCAACGTATCGAACTTTCGTTAGAAACTAAATTCAAATTAATACAAAAATTAGTCAAAATAGAAAGATTTAGCACAAATTTTTTAATTCGTATGTACGAATAAATAATGTTTTAGGAAATAAAATGAAATTTAACCTAGTACAAATATTATAACGACCAGGAACACGTTTAATATGCATCCACTAATATTTTATGCAGAAAAATATATTTGATACGTAATTAATCGTTAAAAAATCTCTGTTAGTCTATAACATCTTAAAAATTGCAGCAAACTCTGGAATGTCCCTTTAAGTATATTTTTTATGTCTGTAAAATAATCGATTGCAAGTTTGGGTCTGTGTTTCCCAACCATCCATGGGTTCAAATGTCATTGTTGATCACGAGTTGTCGATCATTCAAGAACCATAACTCTGGATGAACTCTGTCTAAACCTGTCCTCTCTGTAAACCGGACTATTTCGACGGTATGAAGTGAGTCCAGTTTAGACAGAGTCCACTGTATATATATGTGTATGTATGTATATATATATATATATATATATATATATATATATACATATATATATATATATAGAGCCATCATCGCTTTTTTTTTTACCTTGTGCTGCAAGACAAGTTTGGGTTTTAGTCCATATTACTTTTGGTGTAAACATAATACCTAAATATCTATAATATCAGACAATCTCAATACTATTTCCATTTTTTAAAAATTGTGCTTCTTTAGAGGACCTCCATTTCTAAAAACAATGACCTTGGTCTTTCTTAAATTCACAGCCATACCTGTAGTATTGCAAAACACTTCTAATGCACTAATTTTCATTTGTAGCTGTAAGGGAGTGTCAGAAATAGATGATATATCATCAACAAACATAAGAGCATAATATAATGATTTAAAATCATTTGAAATAAAAACACCTTGTCCATCACACTCTTCCATAGTTTTTACAAGCCTATTCATAAAAATAATGAACATTTGTGGACTCAATATACATCCCTGTGGGGTACCGATAGTTATACTACATGTACTACTACCGGTACATTGTAACTTCTTACAGGAGTGAACTCTTTATAGAGTGAAACCCCTCAGAATCAGAGCCCCACAGGACCGTGTAAAAGTCTTGTTTTAAGAGGTTTCCATTTTAGAGAAGTTCACTTTTGTTCTGAAATTTAAACAGGGATCGTGAAAAACGTCCAGTTTACAGATAGTCTGGATTTGGGAGGTTTAACTGTACTGTGACAAAATATCCCTCGGTAGTTTACACTGTCACCTACTTAAATCTTTATACAATTAACAGTCAGAATTACTAGCCCGAAAACTCTTTAACGGTTGGGGCGGGACGTAGCCCAGTGGTAAAGCACTCGTTTGATGCATGGTCAGTCTGGGATCGATCCCCGTCGGTGGACCCATTGGGCTATTTCTCGCTCCAGCCAGTGCACCACGACTGGTATTTCAAAGGCTGTGGTATGTACTACCCTATCTGTGGGATGGTGCATATAAAAGATCCCTTGCTGCTAATCGAAAAGAGTAGCCCATGAAGTGGCGACAGCGGGTTTCCTCTCAATATCTGTGGTCCTAAACCATATGTCTGATGCCATATAACCATAAATACAATGTGTTGAGTGCGTTGTTAAAACATTTCTTTCTTTCTTTTCTGCTTAAATCTTTTATATTATTAACAGACAGCATTAGTAGCCCAAGTACTCAGACAGTAAAAGAGCTAGACGGACATTTGGACAGTTATCAACACTCTCTTACTTTGATCAGCATTACATGATGCTGCCGTCATTAATATCAGATTTTTACCAATTACTACAGGAGATAATCATTGTTTTGTTTTTTGTTGATGCGAATGATGCAGGCATAATATGTACAGTTGATGATTAAATTTAATTAAAAAATGTTTTTAATTTCTTTCGAATGTTCATGAATTCAGGGTTTTATCACCTGTTTCCAGACTCTGATGATACTATAAGAAAACCAATCGTAGACATAAGGTGGCGAACTGATTTACTGGAATGGAAAGGTCTTCAGTTCTATCTCTGGATTAATTATTACTATATAAAGGCTCATATAGATTAAATGTGGTGTATGTGTGCGGTCAGACTATTGCAACACTGGGGACGGGATTTAGCTCAGCCGGTTGAGCACTTGCTTGAGGTGCTTGCATCACAGGATCAACCACCTCGATGTATCCATTCAGATGATTGGGTTTTTTTCCCCATTCCAACCAATGCACCACAACTGGTAAACGGTCGTGGTATGTGTTTTCCTAAAAGTGCATATATAAAAGATCCCTTGCTGCATTAGAAAAAATGTAGTGGGTTTCCTCTGATGACTGCAAGACGGAATTACCAAATGTTTGACATCCAATTGCCGATGATTCATAAATCAATGTGCTCTAGTGGTGTTGTTAAACAAAACAAACTTCTTTTTTTCTTCTTCTTCTTTTTTTTTGTTGCAACACCACACATACATTCGATTATATATCACTGCAGTTGCATGTCTGCATGCATTTTTCCACATTGCATGCATCCAGTCTTTACTCTCATTAAAACTAATGTATTTCGATTTTATTTCTTTAGCCAGACCGCATGCATGCGTCACATCCAGTGAATATGAGCGTTAACACTACAGCATATGTTTACCAATTAGTATAGGAGATACCTTATTGATTAGTTTTTTGTTATGCAAGTGATGCTGCATAATTAGTATCAGATTTTACCAATTAGTACAGGAGATACATCATTGTTTTGTTTTTTGTTGATGCAAATGATGCTGGCATAATATATATAGTTTCTGATTAAATTTTATTTTTTAATTTTGAGTTTGTTTTCGTTTGTTTTTCTGATATTGATTCAGGGTTTTATCACCGGCATCATTCCTCACCAATCCCCAATGGCTATGTCATTTTTTATTCCCAATTTTGGATTAAAAAATTCCCAATCTAAATGAAAATAGTTCATTTTTTATTATTATATAAAGTTATATTTTAAAACCGATATCTTCTTCTTCTGTGTTCAAGCTATACATGTAGTTGATCATGCTTTAGATTTGTAGTCTGGTTGTAGTGATAAAAAAGTCTCTGTCAAGTCTTCTTTGAACCCCAAAACTTGACAGCCAGTGTTGCTCCATTTGGCCAGTGCTTTATCCTGGCTTTATCGTAGAGGGGGAAGAATTGCAGGATGTACTCTGGGGACTGGTCATGTTTGACATGGATATTCATCAGTGTCTGCCAGTTTCAGGCAGTACATATGGGATCTGAGATGGCAGTGACCGGTTCTTAGCCCAAAAATGGTTGTCTCTTGGTATCTCTGCAGATGATGGATTGGATCCTTGGTTGTAGCATGGGTGCATCGGAACTTTCTCTTAATTATGTTTTTGTCGCTCTTATATCTGAAGGAGATTGGATGATTTAGCTGTTACATTGTGCTTCCCTCCTTTGCCAGCCTGTCAGCATGTTCATTCCCTGCAATTATCACAATGTGCTGGAACCCACAGAACTACAACTTGCATGTGTAGAGAAAGGTCAGCCAATCCCTGTTGAACTGCTATTACTAGGTTTTCTTCAGGTGACTGTATGCTCTGAGTGAGGGATTTGCAATCTGTCAGGAACACAACATGTGACAGAAGTGGATACTCCACATTGATGATTCTGGTAGCTTGAAGAAGGGAATTTGTTTCTGCTCTGAAGTTTGTTGACTTTTCCTGTTGGGTATAATCTGGAAGTTACTCGTCCATCAGGAAATCTTACGTGGACACCACTACCAGCATTCTTTACTGCGTCTTCAGCTGAGCCATCTGTGTAGACATGGGTCCACTGTGAGGTGTTGTACTTGTCTTGAAGCATTTCCAGTGTGAGAGACTTTAGGATGGCATCTGACTGTTCTCCCTTACTGGTGATTCCTGGAACATCCTCTACAATGGTTATGTCTTGATGTTGTTCAATCCTCTACATCTATCAAGGGTTCCCGTTCTTCAGGTGTCCTTGATTGGATATCAGAGTATGTGTGTCCAAGCTGTCTGGCAAGATGGTTTATGCTGCTTCGTTTTAAAAGGTTTTTGGGGTTTTTTGTTCGCTCTTGGAGTTGTTGATGTGCTGGGTGAGATGGAAGCCTCTTTAGTTTCTCGGTCGTGATTAAGAGTTTCGCCTCTCTCTATGTGTCTAGTGGCAGCAATCCTGTTGTTTGTTCCAGTGCACTGATTGGATTAGTTTTCATGTCACCTGTTATAAGGCGCATTCCTGTGTTCTGTATCTGTGTCAGTCTTTTGGTGTTTGTCTTTGCAGCGGTTGCCCAGGCTGATGATCCGTATTCCATAACTGGTCCAACAGCTCCTGTGTACACCTGTTGTAGGATCTTGCTGTTTGCTCTCCATTTGGTGCCTGCCAACTTTTTCATGAGAGAGAAAGACTTTTCTAGTGGCTCTGTTCTCAACCTCTTTTTATGTATGGGTTCCACGTTACCGTTTGTCTAGCTTGACTCTGAGATAAGTCGGGGTGTTCTCCTGAGGTAGCTCTTTTCCACTGACCGTTTTCTTGAAGGTTTCCTTTGTAGCAGAGAGAGAGAGAAACAGGTGGCTGCAGTCTTTTTGCCGTTTACAGTGCTACACCAGTCTGATGCCCATTTCCTGATGGAATTCAAAGCATCTTGCATGCGGATTGTGGCAGTGTTGGTGTTTTCTGCTGCATTCCAGATTGCGAGATCATCAGCACGAAGTGCCTGGAGACATGTTTGAACAGATTTTCAGTGATGTCATTGATGAAGACTGAATAGAGTTGGAGATATGACACTACCTTGTGGTACACCTTGTTTGTTCTTTATGAGGTGGCTCAGACATCCATTCAGTTTTACTTTGGCTGTCCGGTGTTGCAGTTAACTCTTGATCCAGCTGTACATTTTGCCTGCTATTCCTGCATTCAGCAGCTTCAGCAGGAGTGCATCATTCCAGACCTTGTCAAATGCCTTTGAGAGATCCATGAAGACTGCTATGACTTTTTTCTTCTAAAAGCTATTTTCAGTTGACTGAGTTAGGATGATAAGCTGGTCTTCGGTGTTTCTGTTCTTCCTGTAGGCAGTCTGTTCTTTGCAGATGAGAGCATTGCTTTCCAGGTGCCATCTAAGCCTTTGGTTGATCATTCTCCAGAATCTTTCCCAGAACACTTAAAAGACTTTTAGGTCTGTAGCTTGTTTTGTCTTTCCTGTCTTTTCCTTTTTTCAGGATGGGAATAATTATGGCCTCCTTCCAGGCTGGGGGGGGGGGGGGGGGGGGGAGGGAGAGAGAGAGAGAGAGGTTCCATTTTTCCATGACTGGTTATAGAGTTCCAACAACTTTTCCTTGGTTATTTGTCCCAGATGTTGCATCATATCATTGGTGATGCCATCTTTTCCTGGTGCCTTTTTTTTTCTTGAGTTTCCTGATGGCATCAGTCAGTTCCGACATTCCTAAATTTGAGATCATTAATAGGTTTGGGTTTGATTTCTGGACTTTTCTTGGAGACTGTCTTTGATCTTTTTGTTCCTTTCTGGTGGGATTTGGAGAGAACATTCACTTCGGAATGCATCTGCCAGATTATCTGCTGCATGTTTTCCCGTGTGGAGCGTCCCAGCTTCTTCTATGATATTCCTTTGTGAGAGTTTGGCATCTTCACTGAGCGACTTTGTGAGGCGCCATAGCTTTTCTATATCTCGTTCTAGATTGAGAGGGGAAGTTTTCTCACGCCAGCTGCGACGGAGTTCCTCAGTTGTTGTTTTTCTTATGTGAAGGTTTCCTTTAGCTGGATGTGTATTCTTATGTTAACAGGTGTTCCATTCCATTTGGGATCTTGCATCTGACAGTTTGTTGTGGATTTTCCTCAGTTTGTCAGTCCAGTATGGCTTGTAATCCTTTCTGGATCCAAGTGGATAGAATTTTGGGCTGCATTCAGAATGGCTTCTGTGAGGAGTTTGACATTTAAGTTGATGTCTTCCGTGAGATGCGCTGTCTTGGAAAGTTGGTCTGTGTGATGTTTGAAACTGCTCCATTTAGCTTTTTTGTAGTTCCAACTGGGTTCTTTTCATTTATATTCAGTATGTTTCCTGTTAGCAATGTCCAATGTCACAGGGAGGTGGTCCGTTCCACCTAACTGGCTGTTTACAGTCCTGGATGCATTTTTCTGCACATCTTCCGTTTCTATAGCTAGGTCTGGTGTGGATGCTTTCTTCCATGCTCTAGAGTTTGTCACTTGGCTGGTTGATGAGGATTAGCTGATTGTCTACCATCCAGTCCTCGAGCTCTTCTCCTCTACTGTCTGTAACTTCATAGCCCCAGCTGGACGAGTGGCCACTTAAGTCTCCTACAATGATATGGTTTTCCCTTTCCAAAGGAATGGATTGAAGGTTCAATTTGGACTTTGGTGGACTATAGCAGTTGGTAATCTCTCCAGAGGAAAGGAGAACCTTGGTTGTGATGAATTCTAAAAATGATATGTAACACTTGACAAACAACCCTTTCATCACCTATAACATTTCATAATTGCAAAATAGATATATTAATTTGAGTATATGAATGGTATTACTCTTTTAAATTCTAATTTGTTTTATTAAAAAAACCCTTGAAAATGTTTTTAAACAATTTTAATTCTCAAAGTCAAAGCCATTGGTGTCAAATCAAAATTTAAAATAAAACCCTATGATTATCACAAATCTGCTTGATCTCTGGTCAGACCAAATTTCCAAAATTGATATGGCAGTGTGTGTTTGTTTGGGTCTCTCTCTCCCCCCCCCCCCCCCCCCCCCCCCCCCCCCCCCCCCCCCCCCTTTCTTTAAATGCTTCTTTATCTGCCTTGGTCCCTTTGGTACCCTAAATGCTTCTGTCTCATTTTCCATATAGATAAAGCAACTTTTTACTTTCACTTTGACCCCAAATGTTTTTAAAACAAGCCCTTGTTATTCATTCAGAACAAAAGAACCTGGTTTTTTAGAGATATATTATCTGAAGCAATGCGACATTATTTCTGGTATAGATGGCGGGAAATTTGAAAGAAAAAAAATATGTTGAAGCACAGTGTCAAAAAAAAAAAAGTTCCTAATAATAAAAGAAAACAAATCTTCGACATACGGTGGTGAATTGTTTTACTGGAATGGAAATGTCTGGATTAATTATTACTAAAGGCTCATGTAGACTGCATGGGGTGCGTGCGTGCGGTCAGACTTGCAACAATACATAGTAGAACATACGATCATATCACTGCAGTGGGCCGCATGCATTTTTGCACATTACATGCATCCAGTCTTTACTCCGTCATTGAAATGTATATAATCTATCAACACATCGGCAGAGCTGAACAGATCAGTTTTCGGTTATAATCAATCACTGGTACGTCATTAGTTCATTCGACACCTAAGCATTTACGGTTAAACTTGATAGAAGTCATCTTCTACATGTAGGCTACATAGTAATATACTAATAATGTTACTGACCTGTTAATGATGCCCTGAAGACGACTATCGTTCGTAAATCACATTTTGTTGCACGGTGTACCGCCGGTCACGATAAAGTAAGCGATTGTAGCGGATACACAGATTACTGATTAATTAACAGATTTATAAAAATAAATAAAAAAATATTAATATTTTTTATTTTTATTATTATTATTATTATTTGACATCTAAAAAAACACTCCATTCTCTACTGGCCGAGTACTCTGCCGTTCGAGAGCGATTATGAGAGCAATCCTAACCGTCCAAATCTCCGTCTATCTCCCAAATGGCAGCGTACACAGGCTACATTCTCTAGTATTTGAGGGCTCCCCTTTAGCTCCATTCTCTACGACTATAACACTATCAATTTTATAAATGCACTTTTATGTAATTATTATATAAATGGGGTTTTTTTAGTTACAAAAGGCATCTATAAGTCATTTTCCACAGACAGGATAACTTCATTCCCAGTCGGGGCGGAACGTAGCCCAGTGGTAAAGCGTTCGCTTGATGCGCAGTCTGTCTAGGATCGATCCCCGTCGGTGGACCCATTGGTCTATTTCTCGTTCCAGCCAGTACTCCACAACTAGTGTAACCAAGACCGTGGTATGTACTATCCTGTCTGTGTGATGATGCATATAAAATATACTTTGCTGCTAATCGAAAAGAGTAGCCCATGAAGTGACGACAGCGGGTTTTCTCTCTCAATATATGTGTGGTCCTTAACCATATGTCTGACGCCATATAACCGTAAATAAAATGTGTTGAGTGCGTCGTTAAATAAAATATTTCTTATCCTTCATTCCCAGTTAAAAACACGCCGCGATAAGACGTGTGTGTTTCACCTCCGCCAATGGTGCTCGTCTGCACGATTAGGGATCCTCCATTTTGTTGGTTTTGTCAACGAAATGGATCTTCTACCGGGATGTATGCGCCCATTTGGGACCGCTTGAACGCCAAGATAGCATGCACCAGGGTGAATTCTTTTACAGCAAGATTCCTTGCCTCCGTGTCCTTTTTCAGATATAACAGCTGTGACGGAACATGCTCTTAATTTTGTTTTCACCTGTGGCGATATTAATTGTGTTAGAGGGCCGTGTGCAGTTCCAAAATGCACTTAGCCCAGGTGGGCACTTTGTTACGTAATACCTTCGCGCGACCGTGCATCCCAATATGCACTTAGTCCAGGTGTGGAGGCCATGTGGCCAGTAGTTACGTAATACCTCCGCGAGTGCGGTTTCGACGACCGTGATTTTGGCGACTAGGCGTCAGTAAGTCTGGCGATCTAAGAAAAATATGCCGGCGTGGTCGCTGTGGAAATAACACTTGATAGGTAGAGGACCGCGTTGTACCCCCAGACAATATTCGGATTTTTTAAATAAATAGCTAGGTTTTAGAGATATCGGGGAGAAACATATTGGAAGGCTTCCAGGGAACGTTCGTCCGTTTGGACTTGGTAAATATCATTTCTGCTCTGTTGTATAACCTTGATGTGATTGATGTGACTTTAAATATTTTAATACTGTATTATACCAATATTATTTAGACGGTGCTGCCGGTCATCTGACGCAGTATACTGTAGACTCACTGTTCTAAATAAATATTAAGGCTTAGCCAGTCATCCTAGAGGACCTAGGTAAACTGTAGGTTATTGTCTTTATTGTGATAGGTACCAGTATTAATTCTGTGTTACAAGGTTACTGAATGAGTAGTAAGGGTTAATTAAAAATTAACCAGTTAGGAATAGAGTTGTAATTCCTTTATTAATTAAGTTCCCCTGGAAGCGTTTCTCAATTATCACACGTTACTGAACGAGTAGTAAGGGTTAATTAAAAATTAACCAGTTAGGAATAGAATTGTAATTCTTTTATTAATTAAGTTCCCCTGGAAGCGTTTCTCAATTATCACACGTGTGGGTGTTGTGTCACGGTGAAGTGATTACAATATTGTGTAAACTAGACACCTAGAGATTAACTAATTAAGTGATCAGTTCTGGGTTGTTATTATTTGTTGTTGTTAATTAACTACTGCGGCAGTACATTTGTCAGCGTAGGTTAATACAGATTCCAAAGTGTATTGTGTTTTTGTTGTGTTTTCTAGTGAACTAAACGTGCTATATTACATATACTTTATATAAGATCGTATCTCTGATCATACCTAGACGAGCCATACGCGGGTATAACTGCCCGTTACAGAGAGATCTAATAGATATATAGTTAGGAGAGATATTTAGATAATCGTGTTTTATTCAGTTACGGGTATTATAGGATCCCAGTGACAACAGCCATTCTGCAGAACGCCGCGGTCTACCTACCCCAGCCTGTCCTAGCAGCACTGGGAGACAGTCCGAGTACTCTGACCGTAACACAGCAAGACGGACATTTGGACAGTTAAAATGCCCCCCACGGTGGTAGGGAGAGCGTTATAACTGTCCAAATGTCCGTCTTGCTTACGAGTAGGCCTACTCGAGCTAAACTGGGATATTGACCGCCCAACTCTTAAGAACAAATGGCCGGATTGGTGTCATCTCGTACCCTCCGAAGATGGGTCCGTCCGCACAGCCATGACGACTGGACAATACTGTAGTCTCATTTTCTCTTCTTCAGTCAGACGGATTCGGCTTTTCGGGATCTATATTTCCGCACAGCACGAAACCTTCCAAATCTGACTAGCTTTCGTGACAGGATGCAAACCATCTCGCCCCTACCAGCTGTGCACCTTAACGACCTTAACGGCCTTAACATATGGATCGGACTTTTAGACTTTCTACTCCGTTTTATGTAATACATATATATATTTATATTTATTTATTTTCACATTATTAAATAGTCTGATTCTCATATATCTTTTTTTTCCTTTTGGATTGGTCCTCTGAAATGCTTCAAATTATATAAGGTTTCAGCCGAGCAGTCAAATCTTTTGTGACTTTTGCATCTTTGGAAGGTGCTAATGATGTTCCAAGGGGTGCAAATTTGGCAACAGAGCATTTTAAAATATCTAAGATGGCTGCAAAAACAGAACTGACAATAACTTGAATACTCTGACTGTGTTTTAAGGGTCGATGAATTAATTTTAAACTAGCCTCGGCTAATCAAGACATATTGCGATATCATTTAAATTCAAGATGGATAGAATGAGGAAATTGCAATTTACTACATCAACAAGGGCAAGATTTTGATGTTGGCGATTATGTTTATCGAATGAAGGAATTAATTTATAGCAATCTTTTTGTAACTGAGACAGTACATCATCATTTAAATCAAAGATGGCTATGCAAATGGCCATGGCCACCAAGAGATATTTTTTTCTTTTCTTTTCTTCAAATACGGGATTTAGGGTACAAGGAATTCAATTCATTAAACATTTTTTTTTTCAACCGACCTCGGTGGCGTCGTGGTTAGGCTCAATGGGTAGGTGTAAACCACTTGTACCGACCAGTGATCCATAACTGGTTCAACAAAGGCCATGGTTTGTGCTATCCTGCCTGTGGGAAGCACAAATAAAAGATCCCTTGCTGCTAATCGGAAAGAGTAGCCCATGTAGTGGCGACGGCGGGTTTCCTCTCAAACTCTGTGTGGTCCTTAACCATATGTCTGACGCCATATAACCGTAAATAAAATGTGTTGAGTGCGTCGTTAAATAAAACATTTCTTTCTTCTTTATTAAAATTTCAAATCCATATTTTGTTCGCCTTTAACTGGGGACGGGGATCAAGGCATACTCGCCCCCTCCGGCATTATAGCAACAAGGGGTCTAGACTGATTGCCGAAGTTTATACGGGGGTCGACTCATGCTTCACCGGAAAATATACTGGGAATTTTGTTTTTGCATGAGCCCCCGAGACTCTTTCCCCGTTTCCAACGCCTATGATTATTGACAATGGTCATAGAATACTATTTTATTGAATTATTCAACACTACATTCGTTGGAATTACAGGTGATAAATAGTTTTTTGACTTATATAAATCTTGTGTTGGGCTATTACTGAATTATTTTAAATGGTTACGGATTTGATTATGAAACAATAGATATACATTAAAATATATATCGCTTTTCGAGGTGAAAAAAACCAAGAAGGTAATATTAAAGGGTAGCTGTGTAAAGTTTCAGGTATTTTATATTGTCTGCTTGTAGTGGCGAATGTGCAGTGTGTGACTAACTGGTATTAGACTATAGTCTCCCTAAACGTAGTTTTCAGATATTTGTACCGAGACTAAAAATGAAGACTTTTCTTTCTTTTTTTAACTTTGACTTGGTAGGTGATATTGGGCATACGTTGGGTTTCACCTAGAGTAAGGACTTAGGACAATAGGAACAACCTAAACAACAAACTAGGGTTAACATACAAAATAGCACGCACTACCGCAACAGTACACAGGATGCATTGGCTAATAATAACAATGCATCCGCACCCATTTAATGGCCCAGTACGTACTCTAATAAGGAGTCGGACAAAAGAAAACCGGCTCAGAGTACACAATTCACTGCACTAAGAGCTGGACAAAAGAATACCGGCTCTCTCCCACCAATCCCAAATACTTGCTGCTGGTGTGACACTTGGTACTGGAGGATTGAGCGAAAAGGACCGATAGCAGGATAACAACGGGAAACCCCGGAACTCGAGGTCATATCCGTCGACTTATAAGGGAAAGGAGGAGGATTCACCAGCAAGCTAAACGACAAAATAGACCAATCGATTGGGAACTGTTTAGGAGGAAACGTAATGAAGTAATATCTGAAACACGTAAAGCTAAAATAGAATGTGAAAGCTAGATGATAAGATCAATAACCCTGAGACTTTTGGTAATAAAGCATGGTGGAACATAGTAAACAAACATCTAAAAAATCGAGGTATCATTAGCTCTACTATTCCGCCGCTAGTTGTTGACAACGATATCATTTCCACACCAAAAGAAATGGCAGATACTTTTAATCACGTTTTTATTAAACAATCTACACTAAATAATCCAGAACCAACAAAGTATACCAAATCAATTAGTAGTATAACTCTTACAGAACAAGATATAAATGATGTTTTGACATCTATAGATACTAACAAATCAACTGGACCAGATCATATTAGTATCAAACTATTGAAATTACTATCACATGAGCTAACGTATCCTCTGACACTACTCTTTAATCTAGCACTAGAAAAGTCTGATTTTCCTACTTGTTGGAAAGAAGCTAGTGTTATACCAATCTATAAGAAAGGAAACGCCCATGAATGTACAAACTACAGACCTATAGCTCTAATTAGTAACGTCTCAAAACTTTTTGAAAAATGTGTATTTAAATATGTGTTTAATGTTTTAAAAGATAACGGTATACTAACTAAATATCAATCAGGGTTCATTCCAGGTGATTCTACAGTAAACCAACTATTGAATTTTTATAATTTTATTACCAAGTCACTGGATGAAGGAAAGGAGGTTCAAGTAGTTTTTTGTGATATTAGTAAAGCATTTGATAGAGTATGGCATAAAGGCTTAATATATAAATTAGATACAATTGGCATCAGAGGTAAACTTCTATCTTGGTTTTCTAGTTATCCGTCTGAACGAAAGCAACAGGTTGTAATAGATGGCAGTACTTCTGAATTTTTTTAAATAACTGCAGGTGTTCCACAGGGCTCTGTTCTCGGTCCTCTGTTATTTTTAATCTATATTAATGATATTGAGTCCAATATACGTCTATTTGCTGATGACACGTCACTCTATATTGAAGTTGAAAATCCTCATCTTTGTGAAACAGTGTTAAATCGTGACTTAACTAAAATTAGTAGGTGGGCAGACCAATGGTTAGTGAAATTTAGCCCTAAAAAAATCTAAAACAATGTTATTTACTTGTAAAAATAAACCCGTTAATCTTAATCTAACTTTTAACAATCAACAAGTAACTAAAGTTAAAACTCATAAACACTTACGGATGATTTTTCACGAAACAGGCCAATGGAAAAATCATATAAATAGTATTCTTGAAAAATCAAGTAGAATGATAAATTGTTTACGTTCCTTTAAATATCGATTATCAAGATCCGCCTTTGAAAAATATACAGATCTTTTATTCTTCCAGTATTTGATTATGCTGATGGTGTATGGGATAATTGCACATTGGAACTGTCCCAACTCGAATCTGCTCAATTGGATGCTCTTAGGACAATATGCGGTGCAGTTAGAGGTACATCTCATCAAAAATTGTATGACGAAACTGGATTTATCCCACTAATAGACGAAAACACCATAAGCTATGCAAGATGTACAAACTTGTCAATGATGGTGCACCCACCTACTTATCACTTTTTCTATCAAGTTCTAATAGAACATATGGTCTAAGGAATAAAGAAAATCTAAAAACAGTAGCAAGTCGTACAAAATTGTACTGTGAGTCGTTTTTTCCTTCTGGAATAAGGTTGTGGAATGCATTAAATGTTGAAGTCCGGAAAGCTAAATCGTTGGCATCTTTTAAACATCAATTAAAAGAATCGGACAAAGCTGTTCCAAGATATTTGTATCTGGGTTCTAGACTTGAGCAGATACTCCACTGTAAACTTCGACTAAACATCAGTGATCTTAATAGTCATAAATTCTTTCGTTATATCTCAGATGATCCGTCTTGTTCTTGTGGCTATCCAATAGAAGATACAAATCATTTCATTCTCCACTGTCCCCTATACAATGAACAAAGAAACAACTTCATGTCACACTATTTACATCTAAATTATAAGAAGATCCTATTGGGAAATTCAGAATTTAGTGAAAAAGATACTGAAAATTATTAAAACTACTTTAAAATACATAACTGCTACTAAACGTTTCTGCTAAAGTTTACACTAATTTTTTGGCTAGAAATTCCCCAATCCAAAGAAAATGTTCTGGTTTTCTATTACTATACCTACACCTTTCACTCTATCCCCTCTTCTTTTCTTCCTCCTTTAAATATGCTATAGTCTGTGGTATCTAAACATGTATCCGCATGTAAATTGTAGGGAGAGGTCTTAATATAGGCTAAGCCTGTTGACCAATCCCAGTATGTTGTTTTGGCAAATAAAATATTGTTTAAACCAACTCGAGGACAACAGCCTGCCGGCATGCACAATTGCTCAAGTCTCCCCTGGGTTGTCGTGCCATGACCAGAAGCGGCCAGGCCCTTTCTAAGGGCCCTACGGGCAACCTAGAGAGACACCGCAGCATCAATAGGTCTAAGTGTCGAGCTACTCTCGACTCACTAATATCGAAACCTATACGTAGCTCCTGACTTATCTTTCGATCGACGTTCAAAAATGCGCCAAATTTCCTTCATTCAAAACGCGCACCCATTCTCTTTGGCTAAATTCCGACCGCTCCTTCCAAATTCAAAAACCCGGCCGGACTGCTGGTGCTCCCTTGCACCTTCTAGTGCAAGTGGTCCTTCCTTCCACCACCACCACCTTTCCTGTCCTGGACGGAGGAGCCGGCCAAGGCCGGCACCAGTGCCCAGGACAGGCGTGCGCTACAACAGCTTGCTCTGAATGTGCACATTAAACCCTCTGACCTGACCTGACCTGACCAGTTATTATCAACAGATAATAATAACAAATCGCTTAAACAAAAGAAAGAACCGCACACTGAGCAATAGTTAACATCAACACAGTAAACATCAAATATAGGCATAATACACATACATAATTACCGTACGTTAAACGACTGAACATTAATCAATCGCCGGTAATCTTAAATCATTATTTACAGCAAACAAATACACAAATGGCGATATATAGTATAATAAAATATAAGTAAGGTACACAAAACATTATCCTCATAGGTAATACGGTTTACCCAGAATTTGAAATACCAATACCTTCAGCTGTGGGCTTTAGGGCGGTAACATCAAAATCATCAAAACGTCTACAAGAAACAAGTAAAATAAAACTAATACTATTCTAATTTAATATACACACATACACACTATTCACATACATTTCTAAAACAATATAACGACTCATTTAATTATGGCTTGGCTATAGGAATATTCATTTGTTGCAGTGTAAGTGCCACGCCCAAATTCTAACACTTACATTAATTCAGTTTATTCCTTTATCAAATTAAATATTAATTGAAGTAGTTATTTATTTAAAGGGACATTCCCGAGTTTGCTGCATTGTAAGATGTTTACAACTAATAAAATATTTCTGCGATTATACTTACATATTAAATATATTTTTTTGTTTAGAATATCAGTGTCTGTATATATTCAATGTGTTTCTGGTCGTCTTAATATTTGTAAGAAGCCCAAACAGGATTTTGTCTTCAAATAATTTCGTACGTACGAAAAAATCTGTTTTAAGAAATAAAATAAAATTTAACCTGGTACAAATATTAAAACGATCAGAAACACATTTAATATACAGCCACTAATATTTTATGCAGAAAAATATATTTGATATGTAATTACAATCATTAAAAAGTCTTTATTAGTCGATAACAGCTTAAAACGTGCAGCAAACTCAGGAATGTTCCTTTAACAGTTTAAGCCTTATTTGTCATTTATAAACTGTACTTTATATATGTTAGTAAAATAGTAAAGTGAATTAGAAAAGTAGAAATATAACTCACCAATTATCCCATGGAAATTAAATTCAGATAGAGAGTGGCTAGCTTGTGCAGTTCGTGACAGGTGAAAGAATATCAGGTGAGTGACAATGAATAGCCACCAACTGGGTCAAACACAGCTGGCCAGTCTATTGGTTGATCGTCACTGTCCCTGGTCAGAGGTCAGATGTTTAGACAAGTAAATGCATGTCCCTACAGCTCCTAGCCAAAGGTTTAGGTGCATGTGTTTTGTGCATACTAAAAGCATTAAATTGATGCCAAACACGTGCAAACGCACGACCGGTATAACTGCTAGTAGCAGACGTCAACTTACGATGTTTAGTGAAATGGGCCCCTGGTGTTATTCTTTCAGTAGTTTCCTTTATCTGTAACTCTGGTGGGTAAATCTGTGATGTTATTATTAGTGAATAATACAAGATCATCAATATATTATCGAAAGGTGAAATTAAACTTTTTCAGCAGATTCCTTTGTTTTGATTTTGTGACGGAATATGCTCTTATCTTTTCGCCTGTGGCTATGTCCATTGTGTTGGGGGCTAGTGCAGCTTGGTTACGTAATACCTCCGCGCGACCGTGCCTCCTAATACACACCCAGACCAGATGTGGAGGCCATGTGGAGAGTGGTTACGTAATACCTCCGCGCGACCATGGTATCTCTAGCGAACTGGTGACAATCAGTCTAGGCTTGTAAGAAAATATACCGTCTTGGTCTCTGTGGAAATATACACATCATAAGATTCTGTCCCGCGTACTGTCTCCGGACCAGTCTGGGATTTTTATAATAAATAGCTAGGTTTTAGATATATCAGGGAGAAACATTGGAAGTATCCAGGGAAACGGACGTTGTCCAACTGAACGAACTATATTAGTTCAGACCGGACTTGGTAACTATATATTTCTGCTCTGTTGTATAACTTTGATGTGATTGATGTGACTTTAAATATTCTAATACTGTATTATACCAATATTCTTTAGACAGTGTCTCCGGTAATCTGACGAAGTAAATTGTAGGCTTCACTGTTCTAATATTTTTATACGAGTATTTGGTAAGATAAAGCTTAGCCGGTCATCCTAGAGGACCTAGGTAAACTGTAAGTTATTGTCTTTATTGTGATATGTACCAGTATTAATTCTGTATTACAAGGTTACTGAATGAGTAGTTAAGGGTTAATTAAAAATTAACCAGTTAGGAATAGAGTTGTAATTCCTTTATTAATTAAGTTCCCCTGGCAGCGTTTCTCAATTATCACACGTGTGTGTGTTGTATCACGGTGAAGTGATTAGAATATTGTGTAAACTAGACACCTAGTGATTAACTAATTAAGTGATTAGCTCTGAGTTGTTATTATATTGTTGTTGTTAATTAACTACTGCGGCAAGTACATTTGTCAGCGTCAGAGTTAATACAGATTCCAAAGTGTATTGTGTTTTGTTGTGTTTTCTAGTGAACTAAACGTGCTACATATATATATTTATATCAGATCTTATCTCTCATTACTCCAAGAGCCGGGCCACTCGGGTAGTAGCCTGCCCGATACAGAGAGATCTAATAGATATACAGTTAGAGAGATATTTGTATAATCGTGTTTTATACAGTTATGGGTATTATCAGGATCCCCGTGACAGATTTAGTGTAACAAATCTGATTCATATGTATAGAGAAACAAATCGGCGGACGGTGTGTGTGTCTGTTTCAAAGGACCCTGTGACCCTCCTCTGAATCCGCTAATGCGAAGAGATATTTTGTTTTGACAGGCTATATTACCTCCCAACCTAAACTACGGTGAAATGCGGCAAGGTCAATTCAGAAGCCAGCAAACTACCTTGACCTAGTATGATGTGACTATTCATTGCAGTGCGTTACCCTTCTTCATGAAGGGAATTTGTAACCTATTAAAGAATACTAAAAAGTGCTAGTATCACCATCTTGAATGTATTGCAAAGGCTATAGGCGTTGGAATGGTCTGATGCCAGCTAACATCTGGGAAAGACATTAGTTCGCCTTACAATTGTGGGTGGGGGCAACGCATATGTGCACATTCTGACCATCTTAGTTTTGAAAGTCTTTGTTGAACACATTCTGATTAAAATTAGCTCTACTGGTCTCACCAGTAGATCTAACAGCATTGCGTGGACTCCCATATCCAGGTGACACTTCATCTATAAATAACAATTTAAATATCGACCAATTACACTTCGCCTTTTATAACGTTATTCGGGAGCATACACATTCTAAAAATATCGGTCGAGACTATTTATGCAATACGCGAACTTGTTGGTCTATTTCAACATTGAAAAAACAAGGAGGAAAGTGCAGTAATAAACTCTGGATTGTACACTAGTATAAACAGATTTTATGGCTATACCATCACTTTTATTTTTCGTCTTGAAACGAATTTTATATAAAATTTTATATTGAAATTAGTTTCCGGCATACTTCGTAATTCACCCGAATCATTTCGTATACCCTTGGCATAATGTTTTCAAATTCTTTTCAAACCACAGGCATGGTTTTGCAAGTAAGGTTTTGATTGGTCGCATGAAAGGTCAACTGGACATGAGCTCCAACGGGCTGCTGTTAGATCCACATGTAATAGTGTTAGATTGTGTTGAACAGTGCCCTAGGCTACCAGCGCAGTCCCCGCCAGTGTCGCCTCTAGCCCTCACCCTTATTGATATGTTGTCCGCTGGAGTACCCTACAACATATCAATAAGGGGAGGGCTAGAGGTGACTCGAACCTTTCCGACCCCAGTACCTAACAGTTTTGGAGTAAAAACATCATATGTTGGTGGTTACAACTATATAGTCTTGTGAGAAAATGTGCATATCCACTCTGTTGCCATGATGCAGTAATTACCATCCACACATTATGAGGCCAGGTTGAAAATCTTCTTATAGAAATGCAAAACGACCGACGCAGGGGTTTTATGTTGCCTGGATGTTTTCACTCCGCACACATATTCTGGTGCGGAAACTACCACAGCTCTCCATATATATTTATATGGGGAGGGCACATTTTTATATTTACACACTTTTACACTAGTATAAAGCAAATATAAAGCAAAATATCTCAAAAGTGGAGGGGGGCACATACCCCCTTGCCCCCCCCCCCCGTTCCTACGCCAGTGATATATATATATATACACACACACACACACACACACACACACATATACATATATACATACATACATACGGTGCCACAGGTTCGAGTCCCAGCAACGGCATGGGACAATTTGTGAGGCCAGATTTAATTATCCCCTGCGCCAGTGCGTTAATATCTATGTATGTAACAGTCAACCTCGACATACATACAATATATAGATATTCATACATCAATACATACTAGCCAGTGCCAGGTCTGCCCACTGTTTCATGCACGTAAGCTGGATCGACCGCGTAGATTGTAGGCCCCATGCATGTGGTTGAGTTAAAGAACATCCTTTTTATGGATGCTTCGATAGCTCAGAGCGCATCGTGGTTAGTTTTGCTATTTGCTTGCGATTCGGTACCACAGATTCGAGTCCCAGCAACGGCATGGGACAGTTTGTGAGGCCAGAAAGGATTTAATTATCCCCTGCGCCAGTGCGTTAATATCTATGTATGTAACAGTCAACCTCGACATACATACAATATATAAATATTCATACATCAATACACACACACACACACACACACACACACACACATACATATATATATATATATATATATATATATATATATATATATATATATATACTCAACAGCAAAAGAAACGCAAGTTTTTTAAAGAGGCTAAAAATTAATTAAAAAGTTAGATTTTTTACCTGCATGTAATGTAATGGGTGTATTTTGAAGCAAATCGTCCCTTGTAACAGTTTTCATTTCGTTTTGTTCGCATTTACGGTTGAAGCATGTCATCAAAACATACCATAGGAAAATGTCATGGGATTGTCAAGTAAGAGATCCTCATGAAAATCCAAAAGCATGCTTTGTTCATGACATTATAGGGTATAAAAATACCCAATTTAAAACAAACATATTCACCAATATTTATGTCGTACGAATGTGCCATGACTTACCTCACAACAGCGGGAACAAGCAATCGGACGCCTACAGGCAGGTGACAGCGTTAGTAATGTTGCCAATGCTTTTAACATTCACATCACAACCATTTATCGTCTGCAAGATCGTTTTGTCACCACCAACAGTACTGCTGACCTTCCACGAAGTGGCCGTTCTTGTGTCACCACCCAACGACAGGACAGACATATTCATCGTTTGCATCTTAGCGATCCATTCCTGACAGCCAATGAAACAGCTCGACAGACAATTGGGAGTCCACAACCGATCCATCGGTGGTGACACAGTTAGACGTAGACTCCGTATAAACACTCTCAGTTGTCATCGTCCTGCCCGTCGTCCCAGTTTGACTCAACAGCACCGATAGAACCGTTTACAGTGGGACACATTTCACCGGAATTGGCGTTATCAGCCGTGGAGACATGTGATCTTTACAGATGAAAGTCGGGTTTGCATATCCCATGCTGATGGAAGAATTCGAATATGGTGCAGACGTGGACATCATTATGATGATCAGTGTGTGATGGAAAGAGATCCATGGGGTGGTCCAAGTATTATGATATGGGCTGCAATTGGCCTGAATCAAATACTTCGCCGAGTTGTCTTCCAGAATATTGGTCCGGGAAGGGGTAATGGTATTACAGCTCAGCGTTACATTGATCAGGCCCTCAGACCCCATATAGTGCCTTTTTTTGCTCGTCATTCGCAATACACGTTCCAGCATGGTAACGCCAGACCACACACAGCTCGGGCTACGGTTCACTTCTTACAGCAGCATAACATCAGAATTTTGCCTTGGCCAGCCCTTAGTGCCGACTTAAATCCAATTGAACAGGCGTCGTTAAATAAAACAAACTTCTTCTTCCAATTGAACATTTATGGGACGAGCTGAAAAGAAGAATTGATCAAGTTCGTCCAAGACCAAGAAATGCAGCTCAGCTGCAGGCAATCATACTTCAGACCTTTTGTGACGGTACATGCTCTTAATTTCTTTTCGCCTGTGGCGATATTAATTGTTTTAGAGGACCGTGTGCAGTTCCAATTGCACTTAAGCCCAGATAGGCAATGTGTTACGTAATACCTTCGCGCGACCGTGCATTCCAATATGCACTTAGTCCAGCTGTGGAGGCCATGTGGCCAGTAGTTACGTAATACCTCTGCGAGTGCGGTTTTTACAACCGTGATTTTGGCGAATGGCGACAGCTAGTCTGACGATCAGAGAAAGATATGCCGGCGTGGTGGCTGTGGAAAATCCACATGATAAGATTCAGTACCGCCTTGCGCCCCCAGGCGATATTCGCTGTCTCTTAGAGTTTTGAATAAATAGCTAGGGTTTTAGAGATATCGGGGAGAAACATTTGAAAGTATCCAGGGGAACGGACGTCGTCCACTGAACGATCTATATTAGTTCAGACGGGACTTTGGTAAATATATATTTTCTGCTCTGCGTATAACCTTGATGTGATTGATGTGACTTTAAATATTTTAATACTGTATTATACCAATATTATTTAGACGGTGCTGCCGGTCATCTGACGCAGTAATCTGTAGGCTCACTGTCCTAAATAATTATAAAAAGCTTAACCAGTCATCCTAGAGGACCTAGGTAAACTGTAGGTTATTATCTTTATTGTGATCGGTACCAGTATTAATTCTGTGTTACAAGGTTACTGAATGAGTAGTTAAGGGTTAATTAAAAATTAACCAGTTAGGAATAGAGTTGTAATTCCTTTATTAATTAAGTTCTCCTGGAAGCGTTTCTCAATTATCACACGTGTGGGTGTTGTGTCACGGTGTAGTGATTAGAATATTGTGTAAACTAGAGATTAACTAATTAAGTGATCAGTTCTGGGTTGTTATTATTTGTTGTTCTTAATTAACTACTGCGGCAGTACATTTGTCAGTGTAGGTTAATACAGATTCCAAAGTGTATTGTGTTTTGTTGTGTTTTCTAGTGAACTAAACGTGCTATAATAATATATACTTATATAAGATCTTATCTCTGATCATACCTAGACGAGCCAGCGGGTATAACTGCCTGTTACAGAGAGATCTAATAGATATACAGTTAGGAGAGATATTTGGACAATCGTGTTTCATTCAGTTACGGGTATTATAGGATCCCCGTGACACCTTTCCACTTATTCCCATGGCCTTTATCAACCGTCTGATTCATTCCATGTACAGAAGGTGTGTCGCAGTTGTGAATGCAAATGGTGGACATACACGATATTGATTATTGATTACTCTGTCTGGGTTGTCTGCCCTTGTTATCATTTATGACTGATGCCTATTAACATTCCTTGAAGTTAAAAAAAATTTGGCTTCAATAAAAAAAAATCGTTAGTTTACATCAGTTTTGTACAATGCTCTCTAAAAATAAATACCATTCGTATTCTTACTGTAACTTGCGTTTCTTTTGCTGTTCAGTGTATATATATATATATATATACACCCACACACACAATATGTTATAAGCACCAAACTATTCAGCATTTTGCAAAGTTGAACAATAATATCAAACATCAAAAAAAAAAAAAAATAATAATAATAATAATAAAGAAAATATAATAAAAAAATAAATTAAATAATAAAACCGAACAAAACCAAAGACAAGTTACAATGATTATAGTCACTCTCGTAACATAATTTACTTACCGGTCAGGTGGGGAATCCAGGTGAGATGTCACCCTCTATTTCTTCAAACCATTTAATAAAATGTTCATGATTTATCTCACCATGGTAGTCTCCGTCTGTTTTTTTTTAGCTTCAAATATCAAGTCGCAACCATCTATCAGTCCATATTTATCATAGCCAGCATGACAGATAATAAGTCGTTTTCCCTTCCCAGTCATCGAACAGAGTTTAGGAACTCGATGAGTAGCGTCTAATTTAGGCAGGTGATTGGCGGTGCTTGTGCCCGGATGGATATCTGTCCAGTGCTGTGATGTTTGTATGGTTAACGTTCACCTACGTCTCATCTTGATATACTATTAAATACCCCTGTTCTCGTAAACTGAATACTTCATGGAGATAGGAGAGTCTCCTGTCTGCTATATTGGCGTCCTCAAAAATGACTTTCCCAGTTGTAGAAATATGTTAATATATATTTAAAATCGAGGTCGTGAAGTGTTCTACGTAATGTTGATATCCAGAACGCTACTTTGGCATAAACTTCTGAAAAATAATATCAACGGTAAATTCTTTCGAATTATCTACGAAATGTACCAAGGCCTAAAATCACTTATTCTTATAAATAATAAACAATCGGCTTTATTCCCATGCAATATCGGCATCCGTCAAGGTGAAAAATTATCCCCAATTTTATTTTCCCTGTATTTAAACGATATAGAAGATTATTTAACTAACCATGGATGTCAAGGAGTTGCCCCTATGTCCGATAATCAAAATTCACCATCAGATATTGTACTACATATGTTTTGTTTGTTATATGCAGACGATTCCGCACTTTTATCAACTTCCGCAAACGACTTACAACACACCTTAAATATATTTTATCAATATTCTTTAAAATGGAAATTTAAAATAAACTGTAGCAAAAAGAAAATATTAATTTTTAATGGAACCACTAGACATTATAAACATACTTTCAAGATCGGAAACACTGTTCTAGAGAATGTAAAAGAATATAAATATCTTGGAATTATCTTTACTAAATTAAATAACTTCCGTATTACTAAAACTAAGCTCAGCCAACAGGCTACTAAGGCCTGTTATGTATTTTGTATTATCAAAAGCCAAAGATAATCATTTATCAACCGAATGTAAATTAAAAATATTTGATTCAATAATCCTTCCAATCTTGTTATACGGATGTGAAGTCTGGGGACATGAGAAAATTGATATATTTAATTCCGTACAAATACATTTTTATAGACATATTTTACCTATTAAGAAAGCAACACCATGTTTTATGCACTTTGGAGAGCTAGGGAGACTTCCTATTGAATTAATAATTTATAGAAGAATGGTATGTTACTGGGCAAGGATTTTATCAGGAAAGCAGTCACAATTTTCGACGTTATTGTATAAAGTAATGCTAAATGACTATATTGTTAACGGAACAGAATATAAATGGGCCATTACTATTAAAAACATTTTGGAAAACTTGGGAATGGGTAATGTCTGGGTAGCTCATACTTTCAGATCAGTTAATTGTCTCTCGCAACAAATTAAACAAAGACAAACTGATCAATATTCACAAACATGGAGAAGTAACATATCATTATCTTCGAGAGGCAAAACCTACCAATTATATAAGGAACAACTAATTTTAGAAAAATACATTAATATACTTCCAGAAAAACTGTGGAAACCACTCTTAAAATTCAGAACATCAAACCATTATTTATCGGTAGAAACAGGACGCTGGAATAATATTTCATCAGAAGATAGAATTTGTACCCTGTGCAATGTAAGTGAAATTGGTGATGAGTTTCACTATCTTTTCATTTGCCACTTTTTTTTGTAATTCTAGGACTCAATTTTTACATCCCTATTACTATACTCGACCAAGTACTTATAAATTCAAAGAACTAATGCAAAACAAACGAATCAGTACACTAAAGAATTTAGCAAAGTTTATAAAAGTAATTATGAATGCATTTAAACATACTTGATATTTCACATCCCCAACCCCCAGAAGTACATTTTATATATATATTGAACATTAATTTACCAATAACAATTTTAACTAGTTCTACCGGCTAAACAGTTTATATATTAGTATTTTTATGAATATTCACAGCTTTATGTTGTATGCATATGTTCATAGGAATTAATTCACAATCATTGTAATTTAACTTTTGTATTTCTCTTTCATCTTGTCACGTGTTTATAGAAATATTATGTATATATTCCTCCTACGCCGTTGTGCAACGGCCAGAGAGTAAATAAAGTCTTGTCTTGTCTTGTCTTGTCATGTCTGATATGTTGATTCCGCATTCACCCCTGTCACGGGGATTCTATAATTCCCGTAACTGAATAAAACACGATTATCAAAATATCTCTCCTAACTGTATATCTATTAGATCTCTCTGTAACAGGCTGTTAACCCTAGTATGGCTCGTCTAGGTATGATCAGAGATACGATCTTATATAAAGTATATATTATTATAGCACGTTAGTTCTCTAGAAAACACAACAAAAACACAATACACTTTGGAATCTGTATTATCCTACGCTGACAAATGTACAGTCGTAGTAGTAAATTAATAACAGCAATAATAACAACCCAGAACTGATCACTTAATTAGTTAATCTCTAGGTGTCTAGTTACACAATATGCGAATCACTTCACCGTTACACCACACCCACACGTGTGATAATTGAGAAACGCTACAGGAGAAGTTAATTAATAAAGGAATTACAACACCATTCCTAACTGGTTAATTTTTAATTAACCCTTACTACTCGTTCAGTAACGTGTGATAATTTAGGAACGCTTCTTGGGGAACTTAATTAATAAAGGAATTACAGCTCTATTCCTAACGGGTTAATTTTTAATTAACCCTTAACTACTCTTTCAGTAATCTGTAACACAATATTAATACTGGTACCTATCACAATAAAGACAATAACCTACAGTTTACCTAGGGTCTTCTAGGATGACTGGCTAAGCTTTATATTACCAAATACTCATATAATGTTAGAACAAGAAGTCTACGATTTACTTCGTCAGATGACCGAAGACACTGTCTAAAGAATATTGATATAATACAGTACTAAAATATTTAAAGTCACATCAATCACATCAAGGTTATACACAGAGCAGAAATGATATTTACCAAGCCATAACGGACTACGTTCGTGATCCCCTCGAGCCGTCCTAATTCGTTCTCCTAGATATCTCTAAATTCTAGCTATTTATTCCAAAATCAGAATTGGCCTGGGAGTACAAGGCGGTACCTCACGTATCATCTCATAGTCTGACTCTACTAGAGTCGGTATTATTTCTCTCTGATCGTCAGACTTACTGACGCCATCGTCGCCAAAATCACGGTTGTAAAACCGCACTCGCAGAGGTATTACGTAACTACTCGCCACATGGCCTCCACAGCGGGACTAAGTGCATATTGGAATGTCCGATCGTGCGAAGTATTACGTAACAAGTTGCCCATCTGGGCTACGGGCAATAAACTGCACACGGCCCTCTAACACAATAAAAATCGCCACAGGCGAAACAAATTTTAAGAGCATGTTCCCTGACACCCCCTCAAAGCCAAATTAATCTTATATACTGAACAAAAAAAAAAGAAACCTCCGATTTGTACATATAGTAGTTGTTGTGTTAAAGAATTCATCGTGTAACGAAATTATAAAGGTAGTATTAGCCTTGAGCTGTATTATCAGGATTCATGAATTTTATCGATTATTTTTGCACTGTTAATCGTCGACAACGTGAAATTCAATTTGCACGTGCACGCATGGTTCGACATGTCCCGTGTAGTATTCGGTCAATTTGTTTCACTTGTCTTACTGACATTGTTGTCAAGTGAACGAAAACGCTTTAAAATTTGTAAAAAAAATTAACGTTTTTTACATTGTAGCATTTTTAGTATGCCAAGAATACCCAATAATTTACGCGAACTGGCGATTGGCATGCTTGATGCCGGCATGTCGACAGAAGACGTTGCAAGGCATGTTGGGAGTTCTAGTCGAGCAATACGAAATCTTCGCGTAAGATTTCGAACGACAGGAAGCAGCAACGACTTGCCACGTCGTGGACGTCCTCGTGTTACAACTCGTGGTCAAGACCGCTATATCATGAACACGCATTTGCACAATCGATTCCAAACTGCCACTGCTATTGCTGCTAACACACCTGAGCTTCATAATAACCGAATCAGTGGGCAAACTGCTCGTAATCGTCTGCGGGAGAACGGTTTACATGCACGACGTCCTTACGTCGGATGTGTTTTAACGCAACGTCATCGTCTAAATCGTCTTAATTGGGCACGTGTACACACTCGTTGGATACGGTGACGCTGGAATACCGTTCTTTTTTCGGATGAATCCAGATTTTCTTTACAACGTTGTGATGGCAGGGTGCGCGTCTACCGTAGGAGAAATGAACGCTATGCTGACTGTTGTGTTCTTGAACGAGATCGTTTCGGGGGTGGGGGTTGGTCATGGTCTGGGCAGCCATTGCCCATGGTTATCGTTCACCACTAGTCATCATTGATGGCAATTTAAATGCTCAACGTTACCGCGATGATATTCTCGCTCATCACGTCATTCCTCTGTTCCATAACAACGCCAACATCTCGATTTTTCAGTATGATAATGCCACCTGTCATACAGCTAGAGACACTGTAAATTTTCTTAGGACAAATAACATTGATTTCATTGATGACTGGCCCGCTAAAAGTCCTGATCTCAACCCCATCGAGCATGTCTGGGATCATTTTCATAAATCAAGGCTAATATTCGTTCCTCGTATTCCTGAATACGAGGAACGAATATTAGCCTTGATTTATGAAGATGGTCTGGGATAGTCGGACAGACGATTGAGGCGTCGTCCCAACCCACCCGCTAACGTCAACGAACTTCGTCAAGCGCTCATTCAGGAATGGAACAATATTCCACAGGAAGAAATCAACACTTTAGTCAATTCGATGCGCCTGCGATGCACTGCAGTGATCAATTCAAGAGGTGGTCATACCCGTTATTAAGTGGGTGCTTCTTTTTTTTTAACCCCTACCACACTTGGTCAAAATTTCTCCCAGTTTCTGTTAACCTATGGCCATGATTTTTGCACCAAACGATGCATCATGGAACACTCTTTAAACGCATATATAACAAGTATTCCCCCGGTTTGTTTTCATCAAGTTATGTTCAAGCAAAGTTAGCGGAAGTTTCTTATTTTGTTCAGTATATAATGTATGTAATTCGCCGTCTCTATAAAATCGGTATACTCGTCGTCTAATAATAATAATAATAATAATAATAATAGATGTTTATTTCAGATCAGAGATCCATAGAACATATATAAACATCACATACAAAATTGATTACATAATATACAGCAGCTTGTGCCAGCGATTTACATATACAGATTTGACGTACACAGTTGTACACCGCAGGTGGGTAAGTAGGTCTTTGAAGTTGTTTCGATTCTGCTCTTAAGCGAATATGCTGTTGAGCGAATTAAAACACCAAAGCTTTTTACTCGATGACTGACAAACATCTTGCTGGCACTGTATGGTCGTCGTTGTCCGATCATCCATTGGTATGCATTATTATAACATATGTTAAGATCCTTCATGGTATCCTGTGTAAATTTCACCCATAATGCACCCGCGTACAAATTACTACAATAACTCACAAATAATTGTGTTTTAACAGATTCTAAACATTTTGCAAATCGCCGCAACAACATGTTTGCACGAACACAGAGGGCTCTATCCTGTCGTTTAATGTCTTTATCGTCTTTCATGTTTTTGCATATAATATGACCTAGATATTTATAGTTGTCAACAAATTTCAGTACATCACCACACAAATATATCGAAGGCACATTGATCAACTTCAGAGTTTCTGACTCAGTACACATACAAACAGTTTTCATTGTATTATATATAATATCATAATCTTCTGCAAATTTCTCGCAAATCGTTAACATTTTTCTTAATGCAGAAATAGATGGGCATCGAAGTGACATATCATCAGCAAAACTGAAGTTATTTAGAAACACCCCACCAACATTACACCCAACTACACATTTTGACAACTGTAGGTTACGGTCATCAATATATATATATATTAAATAATAAGGGTGACATTACTCCACCTTGACGGACGCCATTTGTTACATTAAACTTACAGGAAATATAGACACCCCGTCCATGACAAGAACGGTGGGGGGAGGGGAGAGGAGGGACCGCCAGCACTGGCAGGTGCAAAGGAGCACCAGCAGCCTGATCAAATCGGTAGCAGGCGGGTGGTGGTGGTGGTGGTGATGCTATGGAATTTTGAATGGAGCAGTTAAATGCCAAAGAGAAAAGGGTGCGCAATTTTGATCGAGGGGATTTGGCGCAATTTTGAACGGTCGGTCGAAAGGTAAATGGCCGAGCTAATATAGGTTTTGATATTAGTGAATCGAGAGTAGCTCGTTAATTTTAGACCTCTACGATGCTGTGGTGTCTCCCTAGGTTGCCCATAGGGCCCTTATAAAGGGCCTGACCGCTTCTGGTCGAGGCATCACCAAGTACCAAGTATTACCAGCAGCAAGTATTGGGGGTTTGGGTGGGGGAGGCTGATATTCTTTTGTTCAGCTTCCCCCGGGTGCATTGCAATTGTGTACTCGGAACCGGTATTCTTTTGTCCGGTTCCTTATTAGAGTACGTGCTGGGCCATTAAATGGGGGCGGGTGCATTGTTGTCATTAGTCAGTGCACCCTGTGTACTGATGCAGTGAGCGTGTAGTCTATTTGTGAATCCTAGTTTTGTGTTAAAAAGGTTGTATCTATTGTCTCAAGTCCCTATTCTAGTGAGTTCAACGGTCATCCCCTCCGTCCTTGTATATCATTGAATACAATGACGGAGGGGGGGGGGGGGGGGTTAAACTAGCCTAGCTATCTAATTTGAAGGGTTAAACCCTTATAGTGTAGGTATTGGTTTAAAAAGCCTAGTGCTTGGCATACTTAACTTTATTACCAATGCAATAAAACGAAACTAACGGTGTCAAGTAGCAATTGTATACATATACGCACCAATCTAGGTACTTAGTTTGAAGAATTTTGATTCCCGCCCCCTAAATATAGGATTTTAGTAGGCTTACTTGGTTTGTCTTCAGGCTATCTGGATAGTTGGGTATCGGTTTTCCTGCATGTCTTTGCTTCTGGAACCCTAGTTGACTTACCTTAGTTAGCTAGGATGGAATGCATCAGTAATAAATAAAAAAAAAAAAAAAAAACAATGGTGCGGGTGCAAAGACAAATTCGTGCAGTTTATTTACAGTTAGGTGTAGTGGGGTTCTTGATCCGTGATTGGCTGGATTGGACCAACGAGAGTGCTGCAAAAAATAGGCAATAATTAATGGTGTCCTATCTTGGTTCATTGCCTAACGATGTTGATTGGCTAATTGGGTTGCTGTGATTTCGATCCTGTCTTAGTGGAGAAAAAACAAACAAACAAACAAACAAACAACTAATGTGTCGTTAGCGGGTGGTGTATGCCAGTTGTCAATCACGAGCTTCAGAACATTAGTTTGAAACACACTACAGAGTGATGATTTTGTTATGCAAATAGCCTTAGTTATTTATAGGAGAAAGAATCTGCATTCAAAACATACAGAGAATTTTATAAAATGGAACTAAGTCAACATCATGCATTTTAGATGATGAATTGTATATAAAAACTGTCGGGGTTTGGGTTTGTTTTCATGCAAATGTAAAGAAAACAAGGACTGAATAGGAATTAAACGTAACATTTGCAAAAAAACTTTTACACTGCATACATATATACCATATAAATTATCCTTTATTAATTTCCTTTATTAATATATATTGTTTTTGTTGTTGTTTTCAATGTAGTGATAGACCACAATTTATAGCATAACTCAATTTTGCTGTATTAACGAATTAATTGAATTGAAATACACGTACGTAGGCCTACTGGCCAAAGTAAACTCGTTAACGATGCTAAGAAAAGGAGGGAAATACCATTGGAAGAAACTGAATGGCTGTAAGTGGAGGAAATGTTCTACTGTTGCATGTGCTTTATTCATTTGTTATATCTAAATCTATCTGATCAATGTGCGTCTTAATTTGTCGTTTAAAAGGAGCCAGCTAATATCTCGCTGCCACAGTGATACTTTGTAATTGAAATGGTAGGTTGGGATTTTAAACCGCGTTTCTTTTTACTCCTTGCCTCACAGTGACACTGACTGACAGGCATTTTATGATTTTATCAACAATAACAGTGGAGGTAGAAATATTTTAGGGAGGGGACCAAAGGCAAATGGGTACATGTACCAACTTCCTGAAAAGGGCACTTCAATGAACTTTATAAAATAGGTTTTTTTTAAAAAGCACTATAAAGTTTACTTTTGTTTTACTATTAGGGGATGGACATGTCACAGTGGGTTGCTGGTCCCCTTCCTTGGATGTGCCCATGTTAATGTTTTATTAGTATGAGTAGTTCCAGGCATGAGTTTCACCTGTACCCCTGATGGTGGGGGGGGGGGGGGGGAAATCTGACTGCTGCAGCATTTATGATTAGGTTAGGGTTATTTATTTTGAATGATGTAAATGTACTCCTCCATAATAATATAGTGATATAAATAATCGGGAGCATGTCAACTCACCCCAAAACTAACTCGCGGCGCCCTCTAGCAACTCGCCTGAATGGTTGGTCAACTCACCCCATACTGTTTAGTCAACTCGTCCCTAAAATGTTAACAACTCTCCCCAGTGATTGGTGAACTCACCCCAGTTATACTTTATTATGTTCAAAGAAAACTTAAACTAATGTATTAGATTTGACAGAACAGTGTTCGAGATTAACAGTATCCCGATATCCCGGGGATACCAGAATTTAATTTTGGATACCAGACTTCAATAACCCAGTATCCCACCGAGATACCATATAATGTTGTTTTTGTTTTTTTAATCCTGCGTTTTTATTTTTCACTGAAACAATGAAAGTCGTCATTTACTGATGCAATTAAGTAACAGTGTCGTCCAAGTCTGTTACGATGTTATTTATGAATTTCATTTAAGTAGGATACTAAATTCTCGGGTAGGATACCAGATTTTGAAATACAGAAATACAACATATTTTACGCCAGAACATTCAGTGGGATTCAAAGTTGCAAGACTGTACATCGTCATTATTAATAATTATAATTGTTTATCTGATATTAGGACCGCTCCAATTTTAGACCAGTTTTAATGAAACACACAAGTAGTCGTAATAGCAGAGTTTCACTGTAATATTAATAAATAAATTGATACACCAGAGTTGTAGACGTCCATTTTTAATGATATTGTCAAAATTATTTAAAGTTGAGATTGGAGCCGATTGGTCCAAACATTGGGGCGAGTTGGTAACGTTTTGGTGGTAAGTTGACTAAACAGTTTGGGACAGTTTGACCAACTGTTGGGCTTGTTGGTTTTGGGGCGAGTTGACTAGCATTCATATAATCTAACACCCACCTGAGGTAAGTAGAAATTGCTCCGAAAGATATATTTTAAAGTATTTATTATTATTTTTATTTTTTTTGAGTGATGTAAATGTACAAACATTGTGTATAAATGTAGTTGTAATGAAAATGAAGTGTCTTAAAGGTAGACTAAACTCCAGCAAGAGCCTTATGTGTTGGAAAGATGCATACCCGGACCACCAAGACATACTGACACTTTAACAAATAAAAAACGCGTAATTTTAGAATTAATAAAAAAAACTTGATTATTCCTGCTAACTGGGAACAGCCATTTTGTTTAGTTTTTGTGACGTCCGGTGGTATAGCTTGGGGCGAAGTGACGTCAGCTCAGGTCCAACTTTTCTATTATGCACAGTGTAAACAAATGCTCTAATTTACGACAAGGCGCTTCGCTTTCATCAACCTGACTTGTAAAACAACATGAATGACTTGATAGTATAATAAACTATTTAAATATATTTCAGTTTGCATCAATATAACGAAATGGTGTTATAGTTGTTTTGGGGTTTTTTAAATCCAAAGAAAAAATGCATATTATTAGGCCTATTGGTAGGATACGTTCGAGCAAAAACGACCTCTCACGATACCCAAGTGATTATTTTCTTTTCTCTGGGACTATGTAATTGGTCAGTTTTGTGATTTTAGATGGGAAAGTCTACTTAATCAAGGGTTTTACAGAATTACTTACAGTAATAAAGCCTGTAAAGTCCATTACGATTTGAGGTTATCACACAATACCCTGTGATCTTCATAAAAGAGGCACGTCTTTTTAGTGTGTCTAGACACAATGTCTAGGGACCGTCTAAATATACACCTGCCAATCAAGAACCACAGGTACAGGCCACGGAAAGAAAAGACCAATTAAGCAAGAAAGCAATCCGACTATTATTTCAGTACGTGGGTTAATTTATATACAAAATATAATACAGTTATTTCAACACTTTGACAATGGTGATTTATTTTGTATTGAAAAATAAACCACATATACATGTTGCTGTGTTACTGGGATGAATATTATTACAGAACATTGCGATGCATCCGCAAAAATCAGGTATGTTTTGTTTCTTCAGTTCGAAGACTAATTCCTGACGTGACATGTTTGGTATTATGTAACCACCAGCTCGCCAGAGGGCGTATTCACTGGGATGGTACAAAATGGCTGCGCCTGTTATATATAATAGCCATCACATTTAACCGTTTTATTAATTAACTATACGATTATACTTGTTGATATTAAGCAATATTGTGCATTATGTATCGTTGAATATGCACACCAGTCCAAAAGCCTTGCTTTAGCATTCCTTTAAAAGAAGAAAAAAATGGCTGGTGTAATAAATAGAATAACAAACCCAGTACACCAGTTATCATATTTATGTCCCGCGTGAAATAATTTTCAGATATCAATCGATAAAGCTCGTGACAACTGAAAATTATTTCAGGAAGGACATAAATTTGATAGTAACTAGAAAATTGTTTATTATCCTCTATATAAGTACCTTGGGATAATATCTTGAAGTCCGTGACAGAAGTACACAATACCCCATTGGGCTATTTCTCGTTCCAGCCAGTGCACCCACCACAACTGATATATCAAAGGCTGTGGTATGTGTTGCCCTGTGTGTGGGATGGTGCATATAAAAGATCCCTTGCTGCTAATCGAAAAGAGTAGCCAATGAAGTGGTGACAGCGGGTTTCTTATCTCAATCTCTGTGTGGTCCTTAACCATATAACTGTAGAATAATATGTGTTGAGTGTTTCTTTGAATAAAACATTTCCTTCCTTCGTACACAATACATATAGGGCAACGACCCCAGTATTCGACCACTTAAGAAAAAAAGGATTATAACATGTTCGTTTTATTGGCATTTGCTAATATTTGTTTTTCTTCGTAAATACTTACTGGCAATGCTATTCACTGAATAGACCAAAGTTTTGTTCATGCGGTATACGCCGACTAGAGTAGGTTTGAGTGTCGCAACGAACAGTATGCACTATTCGATCAGCTGACCCAGTATTCGACCACTTTCTAATTAACTAATAAAACTAAACTTTGAAGTTTATTTCATAGTAAATGCAGCATATATCAAACAACTAAATCCAAAAAGTGTTGATTTTAACAACTGTAACACATATTCATGCATTTACACACGCACACTCATGCTTATATACACATTCACACACGCACAATTACTTTTTGATGAACAGTCTCTTTGGTCCTATCTCAATTTACAAATAATGATATTAGACTGAAAATAAGAGAAAACAATTGTGTAAGTCCTGACAAACAGCACCAAAAGACTTAAAAATAGTAAATTTGTGGTTCTTGGGAGTTTATTTTGGGAATGTATCCTCACGCTTTTCTATTGGTCGAATACTGGGGCAACCCTCTCTGTCATATGTCATTATTTGATCACGTGGTCACGTGATTGAAATTATAATGACTGAGGTCACATTGCATTGCCAGCTCCAATTGATTATAAATAAAAACATTAAAGACATTTTCAAAGATTTCAAATGGATTAAAAGTATTGTAAATGTTCACAGGATGTTGGATGGTGTAATAGCATGCTATAAAAATGGCCGACGTTCATATTATCACTATAGCCGATGAATATGTACTTACGTTCATTCACATGGTTATCATCTGCTATTGCGTTTTCGGAAGAAAGAATGTTCACCCTGTCGCGTATGTTCAAAATACGTTGAGGAAATCTATATACTATTCAGTTTAAACGAGTATGATAATTAATTAAATGCACTGGTTGAATACTAGGTACTGGTCGAATACTGGGGTCACTGCCCTATATATATATATAATATATCTTACCATAATTTCACTTAAAATCCATATTTTGTAATATCTAAAAAAAAAATTTTTTTTTAATTACAGTTCAACATAGATGCCTTACTAAACTGGAAACTGAAAATATTTAATTTTACATTTATACTTACCTTTGTTTGACACCCAATAGCTGATGTATATTTTAGTGCTGGGATATTGTTAAACATTCGTTGTATACTCTTGTTTATTGTCAATGTTTAAAGTTAAAATGATAAAAAGAATAAAAATACAATTTGTTAAATATAACTTGTGAAACAAATTCACCAATAGAGAGAGTTTGTAACAAATATTATATTCCATGATTAAAGCTGTTGTTTGGCAATTTGCCAAATACGAATTAAAATGATATTTGATCATGTGCTACTTTTAATCTACTGCTGTTTTGTCTCTCTACTTATTTACTTGGTGTTTGTTGTGTAAGGGGACAGGACGTACAGCGTTTGCTCGATGCATGGTCGGTGTGGGATCGATGCATGGTCGGTCAGCCCATTGGCCTATTTCTCGTTCCAGCCAGTGCACCACGACTGGTATATCAAAGGCCATGTATGTGCTACCCTGTCTATGGGATGATGCATATAAAAGATCCCTTGCTGCTAATCGAAAAGAGTAGCCCATGAAGTGGCGACAGCGGGTTTTCTCTCTCAATATCTATGTGGTACTTAACCATATATCTGACGCCATATAACCGTATATTAAATATGTTGAGTATGTCGTTAAATAAAACATTTCTTTCTTTGTTCTAAACTTAGGCAGCAAAACATTGGTGCCATGAATATTAATAGTCAATATAAAAGTGACATCGTCCAGTTAGAATAGAGTGAATCGTATAACGGCGGAAATTTGTAATTATAGTTCAAATGTGTAAAGTTATAGGTTTTGAAAATCTCGACATTTTACAAGGTATCGCGATTAAACAGATTATATAAAAATGTGCAACAGTTGGAAACCACGATGCAGTAATGATACACCACTGAAATATCCTGAATTAGGTGCATGAACCAAACTTAATTAACATAACAGCTAATGGTGTTCATGACAATGTATTGTTTTGTTTTTTAAAAATGAAACCAGACCAGTAGTACAAAATCCCTGTCCTGAGTCAGACCCCCGATCCTATCGGAGGCCGGACTCGGGATAGGCGTGTTCGAAACCCTAGTGGTATATGGACACGTTAAACAAGTTACTAAGCTAAGCTAAGTAGTACAAATAAATAGTGGACATTAAAATCGACACATGATGCAGTTCAAAATATTGCTGTAAATTTGCTGTATACTTTTAATATCTAACCGTGTGTTTTGATGTAAATGCTGTTTACAAACATTTGTATGACATTACATGTATGATGCTGACAGAAATTGCAAAGTAAATTGTGCCAGCTATGAATCTTTGTTATATGCAGCACCAGACCCAAGTTCAGCCAGCTAACGTTTGCGAACTATTTGATTGGTTCCCAGTGTGGTCATTTGATTTAACATGAAGTGCATAAACCAGTCTAGCATACGTTTTGTTGCTTGGTCTGGTTGAACTCAGCCCAGTTGTTGCGATGCAGGGCTTCTAGAATTTTATAAAATCCACTAGCCATAGGATCAGTGCTTTAAAAAATTTACTAGCCACAATTTAAAATTCACTAGCCCTACTTTACTTTAAGTAAATAAAATTTTACTAAATAATAATAATAATAATCAGATATGTCACCTAAAGAGGGAGATGGAGCTTACAAACACTAACATTGTGGGTTGGAGTGGGTGTAGGATATTAAAATTTACAAAATACAACATTTGACCTCTCTTTTTTTTCACTTGCCATCGGGCATGGCAATAGTAGTTATTTACTAGCCCAACATTGAATATAACCAGCCATGGGAGTGGGGCTACCATAATCTAGAAGCCCTGCATGATATGTATTCAGAGTAAGTGAAATCAGTAATAATGGTTGGCATTGTTGTTACTAAAACAATAAAATACAAAATGAAATTGGGAACAACACATAAAAAATAATATTTTAATCTGCTTACGCTATAGAATAATTATTCGACTTAAAACATGATACTATGGCTCCAAACTCATCAGAAAGGTATGGTGACTCAAAACAAGATTTCTGGGTCCCTGAATTATAATTTTCAGTGTCCCATACTTGCTTTAGGTAGCCCAAACACAAATATTCACATTTCATGTTTGTTTTAAATAATTGAAAACATTTAATTAACTTCGTCTTTTTTTTTAAAGTAAGCATATGAAGTATGCTTCAATAAAGTAATATTGATTTGAAGAACCACTTTATTGAAGCATGTTTCATAAGCTTTCTAAAAAAAAATTATAATTAAGCATTTTCAATTTTTTATTATTTAAAACAAAGCTGAAATATGAATAGTTGTGGTTGAGTTACCTAAAACAAGTTTGGGCCACTAAAAATAAAAATTTAGTGGCCAAGATATTTTATTTTGGGCCACCATACTTTTCTGATGAGTTTCGAGCCCTGTTATCAATTGGCTGGAAATTATGAAATGATTATTTATCGCTCGCAGGTTTGAATTTTCCATGGCAATGATGGCAAGTGCTTCGGTTGCCCATCCTTACTTGCCATTATGCCTCGGAAATCAGACATTGTCAGGGTTTCTGCCAGAGGGTAAAACGGGTATGGCGCCATACCCAAATGTTTTGGCAGATTTTTTTTTTTAAGTTAACCTTTTGACAAAATTAAGTACTGTTATAATTACTGTATGATTTTCGAAACTCAACCCATTTTTTTTCTGGAGGAGGTCCCCTTATACCCCCTGTTGACTGGTTGCATTCAATTCCATAGTGCCATATCCAAAAATTTCTTTCTGGCACAAACACTAAATGTCGATGGCAAGAAAAATGCTGTGGCACACTTACCTGGTTTGGCACCATGCCCTTCCTTGTTATATATATATATATATATATGCAACAAATAGTAAAAATGTCATTGGTAATATGATAAAAATGATAAAAGGCATCCATATCCCAACAAATTGCATAGGCTAGAGCCCAAGGTGAAGCCATTTCTGTCTGAGATAAATTGATAGAAAGTAAGTTGCCTTCATGCCCGTCTTTTGAGGGAAACATTTGCCTTGGTACCCTTCTAACTTGCCTTGATGAATATTTCTGTTATTAAACTGTGGGTCCTTCAAAAATTAAAATTTGACCCCTTGCAACCCTTGATGTTGACTATTTTGATGCTGGCTCACACTAATTTTAGGGTAAATTCAGATCCTGGTTTGTTTGAAAATAAAATAATATGCAGCCGGCACTAACACATTTCTGTTTATGGGATGAATGTACCACACACACATTTGTCTGATTCTACTTTGAAGGCATCAGTTTACAGATGAAAACTGATCATGCCCTCGTTTCAAGTTTCTGTATCATTTGAATCCTCTCTGTGGCAGGAAGTGCGTCCATCACAGAGCACTTGTCTGATGTGTGATAGGTCACCGAATCAATCCCCTACAATGGACCCATTTTTGTTTTTTGTCTCGCCTTTACAAGAAGAAGTTTGTTTTGTTTAACGACACCACTAGAGTACATTGATTTATTAATCATCGGATATTGGATGTCAAACATATGGTCATTTTGAAACTGTTTTAGATACGAAATCCACTACACTTTTTCATTAGTAGCAAGGGATCTTTTATATGCACCATCCCAGACAGGATAGCACATACCATGGCCTTTGATATACCAGTCGTGGTGCACTGACTGGAGCGAGAATCAGCCAAATGGGCCCACCCAGGGATCAGTCGAACGCTTTACCACTGGTACTGTTTCTGGTAGTAAAATCTGTGGCAACAGACTCGACATAGTTAATCGCCTATTGCTTTACACTAGGGGGTATGACAAAGTGAGTGGCAAGTGGAATAACCATTTTCGATCCCCGTAAAAAATTTTTTATATACCAGTCAAACTCCTATAGAGAAGTCAACGTTCTGGTCTTATTCATCCCAATAATGTTTGTCAGTTGGTCATGGTGAGAGTGAAAAGTGCTTGGGATGTTGTAAAACATATTGATGAATGAAGTTTAAAAATATTTGCAAATTTTGCATTACATGATTGTTGAACAGCCTCTATTTTTGTTTTCAAACAAATTTTTAAATGTGTATTTTACAGCCACGGAAATTGCAAACTCTGGTATGACTCTATTTTATGAACCCTTGCTGCTAATCGAAAAGTGTAGCCCATGAAGTGGTGACAGTGGGTTTCTCTCTCAATATCTGTGTGGTCCGTAACCATATCTTTGATGCCATATAACCGTACATAAAATGTATTGAGTGCATCGTTAAATAAAACATTTCTTTCTATTTTATGAAATGGCAACAACTACACTTTCTTTTTTTTCTTTTTCGGCCCCTGGATTACTTACTATGATTTTTCGTTCATCATAGAAACTTTTGGGGGCGGGACGTAGCCCAGTGGTAAAGCATTCACTTGATGTGTGGTCGGTCTAGGATCGATCCCTGTCGGTGGTCCCGTTGGGCTATTTCTCGTTCCAGCCAGTGCTCCACAACTGGTGTAACAAATGCTGTGGTATGTACTATCCTGTCTGTGGGATGGTGCATATAAAAGATCCCTTGCTGCTAATCGAAAAGAGTAGCCCATGAAGTGGCGACAGCGGGTTTCTCTCTGTATATCTGTGTGGTCTGTAACCATATGTCTGACGCCATATAACTGTAAATAAAATGTGTTGTGTGCGTTGTTAAAAATAAAACATTTCCTTCCTTCCTTCATAGAAACTGTCAGACGTGAATACACTTGAAACCTCTGAGAATTTATCAGTTACACAAAGGCAAGTTACAAGTAATCCATTTCCTTTTTGTGTAACCTGTTATATCTGTGTAAATGATGTTCTTAATTTAATGTGTAAATGAAAAATATGTTACCCAAAATTAAGATTTGCGTGATCGGCAGACGAACGAAATAATTGTTCTTGCAATTTTTGGAGGCCTGAGCTCAATCTACACCTGCTGTTAATAGTATGGTACTCAAAGTAATAGTAGGAGACCACTGAAAACCGTAGGTGCTACTTTTGTCATAAGGTCCAATACATGGAAGGCATATTTTAGACACTGGCAAATTTATCATCTGTTGCAACCAGTTTGGAGAATCTGATAGTCCAAAATTCATTTCTGTATTCTAGACACTGGCAAGTTTAGCATCTGGAGGGCAGAACATAGCCCAGTGGGAAAACACTCGTTTTATGCGCGGTTGGTCGAGGATCAATCCCCGTGGGTGGGCCTGTTGGACTATTTCTCGCTCTAGCCAGTGCCCCACGACTGGTATATCAAAGGCCATGGTATGTGATATCCTGTGTGGGATGGAGCATATAAAAGATCCCTTACTACTAATGAAAATTTTTTTGCGGGTTTCATATCTATGACTGTGTCAAAATTACCATATGTTTGACATCCAATAGCCGATGATTAATAAATCAATGTGCTCTAGTGGTGTTGTTAAACAAAACAAACTTTCAGTTGTAACCGGTTTGGGGAATCTGGTAGTCCAAAATTCATTTCGGTAGCCAGATTACCCCAGGCTACTGCTAAGGTCGAGGCCTGCTTAACCACTATGTTACTGCATCTCAATCAGTTCTGTAGATGAGAGATGGAAGGAAGGAAATGTTTTATTTAACGACGCACTCAGCACATTATATTTACGGTTATATGGTGTCAGACATATTGTTATGGACCACACAGATATATATAGAGAGGAAACCCGCTGTCGCCACTTCATGGGCTACTCTTTTTGATTGGCAGCAAAGGATCTTTTATATGCACCATCCCACAGACAGGATAGTACATACCACAGCCTTTGTTACATCAGTCGTGGTGCTCTGGCTGAAACGAGAAATAGCCACCGACGGGGATCGATTCTAAGATGGGGTTTTGTTTTCATTAAGCTAGATGTGGCAGATTTGATCATAAAGAATTCATTGTTCACCGTTTTGTTTGTGATAGACAGTAACATATAGTGGGGTTTTAGGTGAAAATCAATAACAGTACATTTTTTCATTTATGAAAATTACAAACTGAGATATGACAGTTTTATGAAATCGCAACAACTCACATTTGTTTGTTTTTTAGTCTGCCACTGTATTACTGGTAATGATTTTTCATTTTTAACGGAATCCCTGTGGAAAATCATACAGCTCCAAATAAAAAATTTGCATAACTCATTTATCAGTTACATTGGAACAAATTCATGTAACCAAGGCTAGCTCTGGCACTTGCCAAAATTTGCCAATTGCGAATTTTGAAAACAATTGGTGAATTTTATTTTAATTTGGCGAAATAATTTTATGTAATAACTGACCGTTTTTAGAAAATAACTGTTGATTTCTGCCATTTTTAAAGTTTAATAAACAATTTGACGGATTTTTTAGCTCACCCAGAGCTAGCCATGGGTAAAACATTTCCATTTTGCAGAACCTGCTATGTTCACATAAATGATGTATCAATGTGGAATAGGTTATGCAAAATTAGATTTGTGTGAGTAAATCACAACCGAACCGATTGTTCTCGCAACTGTCAATCTACACCTGCTGTTAGTATAGCACACATAGAAGGAGAGCATGTCATAAAAGTCAGTACATAAAAGGCATATTTTAGAAACTGGCAAATTTAACATCTGTTGTAACGTTAACTGATGTAACCAGTTTTATTGGGTTAAAGGAATGCTCGCGCAAGCTTTTGGACTGGTATGCATATATTCAACGATATATAATCAGTGTTCGAGATTAACGGTATCCCAATATCCTGGGGATACCAGAATTTAATTTTGGATACCAGACTTCAATAACCCAGTATCCCACCAGGATACCATATAATGTTGTTTGTTTTTTTAATCCTGCGTTTTCATTTTTCACTGAAACAATGAAAGTCGTCACTTACTGGTGAAGTTAAGTAACAATATTTTCGAGTTTGTACCCAGTCTAATGTTATGCCGTAATAATATCTCCCCCAACTCGTACCCAATCTAATGCTATACTGGAGCAATAGCGGCGTACCAATAGACTGGGAACCGCTAAGTCGCTATTGTTTTTGTTGGATGTTTCCTCACTTCAAATTTTATTTGAGATATTGATTCCACATCTGCAGAAAATTGATACAGGTAGGTTTATCATCAGTAATGTCAGAACTGAAGAAACAAAACGTACCTGATTTTTGTGGATGCATTGCAATGTTCTGTAACAATATCCATCCCAGTAAGCCAGCAATAAGTATATATTATTTTTCAATACAAAATAAACCACCATTGTCAAAGTGTTGAAATAACTGTATTATGTTTTGTTAATACATTAACCCACGTTGTGGAATGATAATCGGAGTGTTTTCTTAGTTAAAGGAGGGGACAATTAAGGCATTTGGCCTAGTATGCATATTCAACTATATATAATGCACATTATTGCTTAATATCAACAAGTATAATCGTATAGTTAATTAATAAAACAGTTAAATGTGACGGCTATTATATATAACGGGCGCAGCCATATTGTACCATCCCAGTGAATACGCCCTCTGGCGAGCTGGTGGTTACGTAATACCTAACGTGTCACGTCAGGAATTAGTTTTCGAACTGAAGAAACAAAACATACCTGATTTTTGCGAATGCATCGCAATATTCTGTAATAATAGCCATCCCAGTAAGCCAGCAACAATTTAATTATATATTAATATTATGTTTCAATACAAAATAAACCACCATTGTCAAAGTGTTGAAATAACTGTATTATGTTTGGTACATAAATTAATCCATGTACTGAAATAATAATCAGAGTGTTTTCTTGGTTAATTGGTCTTTTCCTTCCGTGGCCTGTACCTGTGGTTCCTGATTGGCAGGTGTATATTTAAACGGTCCCCAGACACTGTGTCTAGACACCCTAAAAAGATGTGCCTCTTTTATTAAGATCACAGGGTATTGTGTGGTAACCGTACGGATACCCCTTCAGTCGTAATGGGCATTATCAGCCTCCCTGCATTATTACTGTAAGTAATTCTGTAAAACCCTTGATTAAGTAGACTCACAAAACTCACAAAACTGACCAATTACGTCGTCCCAAAGAAAAGAAAAGTATCACTTGGGTTTCGTGAGTGGTCGTTTTGCTCGAACGTAGCCTACCAATAGGCCTAATAATATGAATTTTTTCTTTGGATTTTTAAAAAAAGAAAAAAACTCCATTTCGTTCTATTGATGCAAATTGAAATATATTTAGTTAAATAGTTTATTATACTATCAAGTCATTTATGTTGTTTTACAAGTCAGGTTGTTGATAGCGAAGCGCCTTGTCGTAAATTAGAGCGTTTGTTTACACTGTGCTGGACACTGGAGATGGACGGAGCTGACGTCACTTCGCCCCAAGCTATACCACCGGTCGTCACAAAAACAAAACAAAATGCCTGCCCCCAGTTAGCAGGAATAATCATGGTTTTTTATTAACTCTAAAATTACGCGGTTTTCATTTGTTAAAGTGTCAGTGTGTGTTGGTGGTCCAGGTATGCATCTCTCCAACACATAAGGCTCTTGTTTGAGTTGACCCTACCTTTAACTGTTCTTTTCTTTCCGTGACCTGTACCTATGTTTCCTGATTGGCAGGTGTATATTTGAATGGTAACCAGTCAAGGTGTCTCGACACAAAAATAATATGTGCCTGTTTTATTAAGATCACAGGGGATAACCGGCCACCCCTAAAATGGTAATGGACATTATCAGCCGTTCTGCTTTATTACTGTAAATAATTCTGTAGAACTCCATCTAAGATGACAAAACTGACCTATTATATAGTCCCAAAGAAAAGAAAATTATCACTTGGGTATTGTGAGTGGTTGTTTTTGCTCCTACGTACCCTACCAATAGGCTTTAGAGATAAAAATACTATAACCCCATTTTATTCTAGTAATGCAAATTGAAATATATTTAGTTAAATAGTTTACTAGTATTATATTATCACGTCCTTTATGTTGTTTTACAAGTCATGTTGAGAAAAGCGAAGTGCTTTGTCGTAAATGACTGCATTTATTTACACTGTGCATAGAGGAGTTGGTCGGAGCTGATGTCATTTTGCCCCAAGCTATTATTCTGGACGCACTGAAAACAAAAGAAAATGGCAGCCTCCAGTTAGCAGGAATAATCACGCATTTAAAGTGTCAGTATGTGTTGGTGGTCCATGTATGCATCTTTCTAACACATAAGACTCATGTTTTGAATTTACCTTTAATCTGGAAGTCCAAAATTCATTTCGGTAAATTAGACATGGGCAAATTTAGCATCTGTTGTAACCAGATTGGAGAATCTGGTAGTCCAAAATTCATTTCGGTATCCAGAATGAATCTAGGAAAAAAGTCATGGGTAAAAAAAGTCATAGAAAAAAAAAAACCAGGAAAAAAGTCACAACTTTTAATTAAAAAAATATATTAGGCAATGAAAGACAGATCAAACACATTTTGTCAATGTTATTTGTTTTCAATGGTGGTGGTTTAAGCGGATGTTCTACCCGATGCCACGGAGAAATTATGCCAGTCTTGCCGTCGTCAAGACAATCGACATACAGGTTGCGAAGGCACTCTTGCAGCACCTAATTGACCCAAATCACTAAGTAACATGTCACCACCCCTACACAATATGAAGCCTTTTTTTTTAATCTAGCCTAATTGACCCAGGTACTCTACAAACCCACCCTAATCAATAAGTTTAACAAGTCTCTCCTCCACTTGGATACTATGATGCCACTTTCTTTTAATTTGGCCACATTCAGTACTCTGCAAACCCCATACATTTTGTTATATAAAAATTTGATTTGATGTGATTTGTTTTTTCTATACTAAATTGTGACTTTTTTTCTGTGACTTTTTTTTTTTTTCCAGCCACCGCCAGAATACCCCAGGCTACTGCTAAGGTTGAGCCCTGCTTAACCCCTATGTTACTGCATCTGAATTAGCTCATTTTCATTTCATTTCAACTTATTTTCGTGCTAATATCCAATTAAGGTTCAAGCACGCTGTCCCGGGCACACACCTCAGCTATCTGGGCTGTCTGTCCAGGACAGTGGGTTAGTTGTTAGTTGGTTAGTGGTTAGTGAGAGAGAAGAGGGTGTAGTGGCCTTACACCTACCCATTGAGCCCTTAAGAACTCGTTCTGGGTTGGAGCCGGTACCGGGCTGCGAACCCTGTACCTACCAGCCTATAGTCCGATGGCTTAACCACTGCTCCACCAAGGCCAGTTGAATTAGCTCTGTAGATGAGAGAAGAGGGTTTGTTCTTATTAAGAAGAGTTGTATAGGATTGGGGCACTTGTTTCTATATTCTCAACACTACAATCTAGACGTGGCAGCTTTGATAAAAAAAGAATCCATTGTTCACCTTTTGTTAATGGTAGACAATGGAGAACAGTGTAATAAAATGTTCATCTGAGGGTGTCCAATAACAACGTATAGGGTTTTAGGTGTAAATCAATAACAGTACAAAGACCCCTAACATGCTTTTGTATGTTATAAAGACTCCCACTGTGACCCAATTGTCTCTTTCCTTTCATGCAAAGTGTTGTGTCATTTCAATTCTTGGCAGTCTGTCAGCTTTCTCCCACGCTTTTTTTGCTTTTTAGTGAGTCTAGCATTGAGCAGAATGACTCGCCACTTACCACTTTCCCATCTAGAAGGTTTTGTTAGTGATTTCAATATCCATGGGTATTTGATTATTTTGTTACAGGGTGTGGGTTTTTTTTTTAACACTTGGTGAGCTTCTACATCAAAGGTCTCCATTTGAATTGGGAGGTTTTTCAGAACTGAATTTTCATGGGAAACTTCACCTTTGCTATACTGCTTCAGGGCTAGCTCAGGGCCAGCAGAAAAGTTTGCCAAATTATTTATTAAACTTCAAAAATAGCTGAAACCCAGTTATTTTGTAACAAAATATCAATTATTACATACAAATTATTTCACCAAATTAAAATAAAATTTGCCAATTGCTTTTTAAATTTGCAATTGGTGAATTGGGCAAGTGCCAGAGCTAGCCCTGCTGGTGTTAATGTTAACACTATAATTACATTTCTGTTACATTCATTACAACATAATGTCATCCCATTGGGCCAGACATAGCAACGAGAGTTTCTTAATTTTTTGTAAAAACTTAAACATTACGTGATCAGGGAATGTCATATCTGATGACATCATTTTATATGGGCAAGATGTCTTATTGAGCGTTATTGTTTATGGATAAAAAATAATTCAAAATAAAGTATGAAGTTATTGTTCACCTGTATGATTCAGATTTAATTACCGGGGTATAAGTATTGTCTCTTATTTCTTTTACATTCATCTGGGTATGAATAAAAAAAATCATCTGCAAACTTATGTAAGAACGGCTTTGCCAATTCACACAGTATACGGATGATTGTTTTGTTTGTTCACACTCCGATGAATGTAAAAGAAATAACAGACAATCCTTAAATAACAGACTGAAAAAGTATATTCAAATTTCATTGAGTGATCAGTTTACCTGGTGGATGGATGGGTCAGTCGCAGACAGTTTGTATGTGGATGTTTTGACCCGAAGTGCTTGAGAAAGTGTTCGACCCATTGGGTAGTTCGACCTAACCATTTAGGTTAGTAGCGTGTAAGTGTAACTCAGGTCTTCGTTTTTGGTTCAAGCATTGCGGTGTATTTGACCCTTCCGAGGTTGACCCAACAAGATTTTACTGTATATATATATATACTCTTCAAAAGAAGAAACGCAAAACCACATTGTCGTAACATTTGGAGAATTGATTTAATTATTGAATGGTGAGTCCGATAATTACCAAATGTTGCAGGATTGTTCACAATTCACTCTAGTCCATTGTGAGTAAGTGATAGGACACACCACCAAGGTCAAGGTCATCTGGAGTCAATACCGGGTGTGGCCTCCGCGTGTGTTGACAACTGCCTGGCACCGCCTGCCCATTGAAGCAACCAGAGTACGGATGACGTCCCGGGGGATGGTGGCCCACTCGGCCTGCAAGGCTGCTGCCAGCTCGGGCAGGGTCTGGGGCTGTGGTTGTTGCTGTCGGAGGCGTCGGTCCAACTCGTCCCATAGATGCTCAATTGGGTTCAAATCCGGTGATATCGATGGCCAAGGAAGGACATTAATGTTGTTGTTCTGTAGGAAAGCCGTTGTGAAACGTGCTGTGTGAGGCCTGGCGTTGTCATGTTGGAACACTGCATTGGCGTTGGCCATAACTGGAACGATGTGTGGCCGGAGGATCTGGTCAATGTAGCCCTGTGCATTCAGGTTGCCCTGCACGTGGACCAGGTCAGTTCTGCCAGTGTGTGAGATGGCTGCCCACACCATGACACTACCCCCGCCGAATCTGTCCACTTCCTGCACGCAGTTTGCCGCATAACGTTCACCACGACGCCTATACACGCGACATCTTCCATCATGACGTCGGAGCAGAAATCGGGACTCGTCACTGAACCACACCTGTCTCCATCACAGTTGAGGCCATTGTCGATGAATCTGGCACCACTGCAGTCGGAGTCGACGGTGTTGTGGTGTTAAGATGACACCTCGAACTGGACGTCTGGCACGAATTCCTACCTCACGTAGGCGGTTCCGTACGGTCTGGTCGGATATCCTGCGCAAACCTGGTATTGCTGCGGCTGTGGAGGTGGCAGTAGTCAATCGTTCCCGAAGGTGGCGTACCCGGATGTAGCGGTCCTGCCCGGGGGTAGTGACCCATGGTCGACCGGATCTAGGGAGGTCACGTGTTGATCCATGTTGCTGGTAACGGTCCCACAGTCTGGAGATGGTGCTTGGGGACACATGGAATGCCCTGGCAACGGCCGTTCTGGATTCGCCTGCGTCTAGTCGGCCGATGGCATTGTTTCTCTGCGGTTCACTGAGACGTGGCATGTCCTGGATTGTCAACTGTTGGCCAGATACAGAGGCCAGGCAAGCGAACACCCTGCACTTTTATACTGTCGGTGTTCATGTTGCAGTGTTGACATGGTTTGCACGTGGCTGCGTTTTTGCGAATATTCACATTTTGGAACTTTATTGTACAGTAGCTGCGTTTTATCGAATGTAACCGTGGGAATGTGTTTGGGACATGCAATGACCTTATATTCACAAAGCATGAACCGGTAGGAAACATAAAATCGGAGTTATAACCCATTTGTACCCTTTTGCGTTTCTTTTTTTGAAGAGTATATATATATATAGATATATATATATATATATACACCGGTACATTCAGGGAATATTTTGTTTTCAAAAATTTAATTAGCAAACATTGTTAATTGACTGAAAATCAATTAGCAAAGTTCTGCTATTTAACATTTTGAATTGTGTAGTGATCTCTAAAAATTAGCTTGGCAAATCGTGATACTGAACAAAATGTTGCCTGACAAAATGTTGCCTGACTTATGCATGTATAAACTAATAGTTTATTCTGTCTTCTAAATACACATAGATGGTTTTGAATGTTCTATAAATTTTGTCATTTTCTTAACAATTAACATATGGCCACAGTCATATGTGGGACTGTGGTAATACGTACGTTTACATTGTCTAAATACAAAAGTTTACATATTCTAAATACAAGGCATTCAGTTCAGTTAGAACTAAATATGGCTACTGATTACTACAAATGTATACTTTTAATTGCTTCTGATTGGCTAGGACTTTATCACCATCTTCTCAAAATGGCTGCATTTTTAAAATAAAACTTTGCAGCCAACTCTGGCTTCTAGACAAATGGTTTTGAATGTGGCACTGGTACTGGTTGTGTATAGTGTTTGTAACATTGGATCATTGTCTGATATGGTACTAATTTATCAATGCGTGCACCTCTTGAGTTTTGATGGACAGCTGAGCCTCGCTTCTGGTGTTGTAGGGCACTTGGCTGTAGAGCACTTGTAAAGTCTGCAGGACATGGTGCTTGTCAGTGCAAGTACATACATGTATGTACCAGTGCTTTACTTAGTGTCTGTGATGGGCACAGGATGTAGTTCAAGGGTAGAGTGCTCACCTGGGACTTGTATGTGTCATAGATTTGATAACCCTAAGTGAATCCATTATTTGTCAATGCTCTACTTTGGTATCAATGACTGGTATTTGTTAGGCTATGGTATCGATTTTCACTGATACATCAAAGGGTGTATATCAAAGACCATATGGTATCCATGACTGGTATATCAAAGACCTTGGTATCCATGACTGGTATATCAAAGGCCTTGGTATCCATTTTGACTTATATATCAACGGTCCATGGTATCTATGACTGATATATCAAAGGTCATGGTATCCATGACTGGTATATCAAAGTCCATGGTATCCATTATTGGTATATCAAAGGCCTTGGCATTTGTGACTGGTATATTAAAGGCTTTGATACTCATGATCAGTGTATCAAAGCCCTTGGTATCCATTTTGACTGATACGTGAATATCAAAGGCCTTGGTATTCATGACTGGTATATCAAAGGCCTTGGTATCCATGACTGGTATATCAAAAGGCCATGGAATCCATGACAGCATGGTATATCAAAGGATTTTCAAGGAATGGTAAAAATGACGTGGTTAAATTCTAAAGCTATGACAGGCTGATAAATTCTCATTTCTATGTGAAACAATAATGTCCACTGTCAGTTTTTTGAAAATAATTGAATTGAAATGTGGTCGTAATTAAAGAGGAAATTGGTAGTCCAAACATTTTGAGATTCCATGTGATAATCTTGCACTTGAACTTCGACTCAAAATCTGAGATTCATGAAGGCATGGACTCTGTATGCTATATGAAGGTAGTTACATTTTATATCATGACCTGAACCAAATAAATAAATAAGTCTAGCAATGGTTAATAATAAATTTAATGCAGAAAGGAATGTAGCTACTGTACCTTTCAATATAAACTTGTACTTCGTGATTTTTACTTGTCCTATCAGACTTGGAACTTTTCCTACCCAAAGATTTCTTTTGAAAGATGGAGTCAGGCAAAAGTTAACAGGTCTTTTGTTAGACAGCATTTGATTAAAACAAAACTGGTAAATTTATTTAGCTTTATCTTTGTGAATTTTTTTATTTTATTATTATTGTGTTCAAACATGACATGGTTTAATGGGTTTTTAATTTTTTTTAGATGTAGATTCTAGAAATATCTACAGGCAATCTTAGTTATTTCAATGTTGAAGGGACCAAACTGAATTGCTTGAGATAAAGAATTGCTTGAGATAACGGTGAATTAAGATAAAACTAATAGTTGTGAGTGAAAACTATACCATGGCACAATTTCTTGACCTCGACATCTTCTTGTCTCTTGAGATAAGATATACATTATGTGTTCTCATACCACAGGTAGACATCTTGTTGATAATGGGCACTCATTTTTCATATAATGTAGCTTTAATCTTTGAACGATAGCCTCATCTTAACTTTACATCATTATTTCAGTGAACTATGTGTATTTGTATTAACTAGAAACAATGTGTGTGGTGAATTAAGATTGTTATAGATTGGAAGTGTTAGACAAGATTTTATTTAGTACCTTACTGAAGTGTAAAAGTCAAACTGAGGTCATAGATTATGGATAACATCTTATAAATTACATTGCAATAGAAAATATCTTGTTTTCTCATAGTGTTATTGTTTGGGGGTTTTCAATGTTTTTGGGTGTGTTGTACATATTGGTATTAGTTTTGGAAATAATTAAAGTGACATTCCTGAGTTTGCTGCATTGTAAGATGTTTCCGACTAATAAAATATTTCTACGATTAAACTTACATATTAAATATATTTTCTTGTTTAGAATATCAGTGTCTGTATATTCAATGTTTTTCTGGTTGTCTTAATAATTGTAAGAAGCCCAATTGGGATTTTGTCTTCAAATAAATTCGTACGTATGAAAAAATATATTTTAGGATATAAAATGAAATTTAACCTAGTTTAATATACAGCTACTAATATTTTATGCAGAAAAATATATTTGGTATGTAATTACAATTGTTAAAAAGTCTCTGTTTGTCGATAACATCTTTAAAATTGCAGCAAACTCAGGAATGTCCCTTTAAAATATGCACAACTTAAAATTATTCGTATGATTTTATACACAGATTGGTTGAAAGAAAATATTTCCTTTAAGAAACAAAACCAACCCAAACCTAAATGATGAGTTGTCTTTGTTTCAGAAGGTGGGGTGGGATGCAGCCTGGTGATAAAGTACTCACCTGATGTACGATTGGCCTAGGATCGATCAGTGATGAGTTGTCTTTGTTTCAGAAGGTGGGGTGGGATGCAGCCTGGTGATAAAGTACTCACCTGATGTACGATTGGCCTAGGATCGATCAGTGATGAGTTGTCTCTGTTTCAGAAGGTGGGGTGGGATGCAGCCTGGTGATAAAGTACTCACCTGATGTACGATTGGCCTAGGATCGATCAATGTTGGTGGGCCCGTTGGATTATTTTTCATTCCAACCAGTGCTCCACAACTTGATATGACAAAATCCTTTGTATATATACTATCCTGTCTGTGGAAAGTGCTTCAAAAGACCCCTTGTTGCTAATTGTAAAGAGTATCCATGGCATGTGACAATGGAATTCCTTTTTTTATTAGTTACATGTATGTGGTTCATAACTGCATGTCCAGTGCCATATAACCATAAATAAAATTGTGCTGTTGTTAAATAAAATATTTCTGGTTTCAGGTTTCAAGATTCAAGTTGCTGACGAGATGTATTGCGTATCCAGCGACCGGCCATCTTTCTTCTTGATGTGTATGTTCATCTCATCAGTGCTTTGTTGCTCTGCCTTTACCGATCGCTCCAAGACAAGTTAGTTTTAATTTTACAATCATAACCGTAACTTTATCAAATAATATCTTTGACAAAACACCAGGAACATTTTGTAGTATAGACAGAACAGGCCTCCACAAATTGATAATTATTATTTTTTATTTTTTTTTACTTTAAATTTTTTTTTTATAATCCCCAGAAATATTTGGCAGTGTCAGGGTTGAGAGAGCCCTGAGCTCACTGACTTACACATATTTTAAATATATTTCATATATATAGTATATAGAGACTATTTACATGTACACAAAGTTCATGTTTAAAACATATACTATATTCAAAAAAATCTCTCATCCTCTCACCTACTCACCCCCCCCCCCCCCACACACACACACACAACACACACAAATATCTATGTACATCAGTTTTCATACAAGTCGGTAATTAGTTTTAATTATTTCTGGGAGCAAGAAAGAAGAGAAAGAAGAAAGGGGAAAAAACGAAATATCACAAGTGACAGAAAAAAATAACGGGTTGCAAATTTTATCTTTTAATGTTTGTCTCTAAGCCAGTATGTTAAACTAAGTTGAAGTTCATGTAAAATTGTCAATAAATTAATTTTACCATTTCTTCCAATATGTTTCAAAATATTCGTATTCACAGTTTTTAAGCAGAATACACCTTTGAATTTCTAATTTGTTTTTAATTGTTCGTTGTAATGCTCGTAAGTTCAGTTTTTGTTTTTGCATTTTTATAGAATAAATAAAATATTTTATATTAATAATCATCCAATTTACTACATTGCTGTTTGGTTCATTAGGCAAACCTGAGATCACTATATGTTTATCAAAAGGAATATGTTCACCCATAGTATTTGTTATCCAATTTGCAATAGATTTCCATATTTTTTTTTTACAAAATGACAATCATAGAATAAGTGTTCCATTGTCTCTGGCAGCAGATTACAGAAAGTACATTTATTGGTATCTATATAGTGAATAGTATATAAAAAATGGTTAGTTGCGAGTATTCGATGCAATATTCTGTACTGAAACCACCGCAAAGTTGTATCTCTGGTACATTTAAAGGGTACATGTATGCTATAATATATTTTCCATTCCCTTAATGAATAGGCCCCTAGTTAAAACCTTTTTCCTGATATTTTAATTGTGATTTTGGAATTTGTGATGTTTTGCATAGCAGTTTATAGTGTTCCTTGCAACCTTGTTTCTCTTTTAAAATCTGCTTTAACTTTTGTGAATAAACTGGTTTATAATTAGGGAAAAAATGCAGAGTTTGACAATTTAATTTTCCATATTTTTCAATGAAACATTTTACTGCTTTAATTAAAGACGTATAATCTAACAAATTCGTTATTATATTATACTTCACCTTAAATTCGTCAACAGTTAGAAAAATAATTTCCTTTTTGGCATACTTTTTGTAGAAAATAGGTTTTTTATCTTTTAATATTTTCCTGTTGTGCCAAATATTGACACCAACTATGTCGTCTATACTTTCAATGATTTCTTCACATTGAATTTTTCTCCAGCTTTCAAGAACATCTTTCCAAAAAGGATTACTTATATTTTGCATTTTCTTGCTAACAAATTGATACCCATATATAATTAAATCATATATTGATAATTTGCATAATCTAAAACGGATTGTGCCTGAAAACGTTTGTTTAACCATTTTTTGTGTGGCTTAAATTGAAAGGCAAAATAAAAGTCTCCTAACTCGTTCAGTAAATTTTACAAGAACAGTAAATCATCTATGGCAAATAAATTGCATAAACAGTTAAACAGTGCATGAATAAAACGGTTCATACAATTTGTGGAGGTCTGCATAGTCTTTTCTTCACCCCCCTCCCTCCCCCCCCCCATCTTAAATCATAAAGTCATTAAATATAACACTTAGTCCTACTCTGATAAGTAAAGCATAAGTTGTGTGTTAATATGACCAATACTGAACCTATATTTCTTAATATGAAGACTTATCTAAACCATATTTAACTTGGACCAATGAAATATGCTGCCATACACAGATTTCTGCTATGTTTTTGTCATTGAATAGGACTGAGATTGTGTCAGTTTACACAGAAATCCAAATTACACAGATGTCCATATATGTGTATGTGTAACTCAAGATCTGGCATGTCTCTTCCAGAGTCTTTATTTTATTACTCAGTAAAGTAAATAAGTGTATTGATTTAAAAAAAAAAAAAGGTTTGCTTAATTTATTGATAATAAATTTTGTTGTTGTAATTTTAAATTTAAAAAAAAGAAGTAAAATAACAACAGCACATATGTATTCATAGCAAACTAAGGTCAAGATTGCATTTTTATTGGTATATAAAGATTAACAAATGCAGGTAATATAAATGCAATGTATATACTATAACGTTACCTAGAGGAGAAAAAAAAGAAAGCGTTTTCTTTTTGTGAAAGGAGTGGGACATAGCCCAGTGGTAAAGCGTTTGCTTGATGCGAGGTCGGTTTAAGATTGATCCCCGTTGGTGGGCCCATTGGGCTATTTCTCGTTCCAGTCAGTGCTCCACAACTGGTGTGACAAAGGCCATGGTATGTACTATCCAGTCTGTGGGATGGTGCATATAAAAGATTCCTTGCTGCTAATTGAAAAAGAATAGCCCATGGAGTGGTGACAGCAGGTTTCCTCTCTATATATGTGTGGTCCTTAACCATATGTCTGATGCCATATAAGCGTAAATAAAATGTGTTGAGTGCTTCGTTAAATAAAACATTTCCTTCTTCCTTCTTTTTATGAAATTTACGATCAAAGCAGAGATGAAAATCATCCAGCTGGTTTTAGAATTGCAGGATTTCTGCCAAGAAAACTCTTGGTGTCTCTGTTCTTTGATAACAAGCTCACAGTAATCCTCCTTTTTAAGACCTAGCAAAGTTTTACCACATTTTTGTCATACCTGGTACAGGAATATGATCCCTTTATGAATGCTTTGTATGAATCTGTACAAGTATCGTTTCAGTGATAGAATTAAGCAAAATATTTAACTACAAGTAGTCTTAACAGACAAATACATCTATAAATGTACTTGTCCGCCAATATTTTCACTTATCCAAATAAGTGGTTTGTTTTATTCAGGTACAAAGACAATGTTACTGATTGCTCAAAATGAAACTACATTAAACATTTTTACTTTCCACTGTACAACCACCGAGATACATTTTGCTTGTCTGAGCAGAGTTTCACTTGTCAGGACAAACGAAAGGAAGAAAGAAAGAAATGTTTTATTTAACGACGCACTCAACACATTTGATTTACAGTTATGTGGCATTAGACATAGATTAAAGGAGGAAACCTGCTGTCGCCACTTCACGGCCTACTCTTTTCGATTGGCAGCAAGGGTTCTTTTATATGCACCATCCCACAGACAGGGTAGTACATACCACAGCCTTTGATATACCAGTCGTGGTGCACTGGCTGGAATGACAAATAGCCCAATGGGCCCACCGACGGAGATTGATCACTGACCGACCGCACATCAAGCGAGCGCTTTACAACTGGGCTACATCCAGCCTCTAAGTCAGGACAAACAGACAAGTGCCTATTTCAAATACTGCTGTTTATTACAAGCATGTAGGAATATGGAGTCTTTCAGAATATGAATATAAAATTCAGGCATCGAAATAAGTTGAGAACAGTCGTTGAGGTTACCTGGAGGTTATCACAAGTCAAGAAAGTTAAGAACGATACCTCGGTCTTTAGTGGAGGTGTTTATCATGTGTTGAATTTTTCAAACATGATAAGACTCTAATTTATGGGCCGACTTCCACTAAAGGTTTAAGCACTTGCATCCCAAGCACAATGAACTCTTAGTTTAACCAGAGTTATTGCCTAAGACAGTAGGGTTCTCTCTTTAAACGTAATGTTTACTGAACTAATTTTGTTGAATTCTGTCTGGTGTATTATTTAGTGTGTTTAGACGGATTTCTTTCATCCCTGAACTGAGTAGGATCTTTGGTTGCTCATTGTATACAAGCAAGCAGTGTCTACAACTCGAGGTAGCCACCAGTCAATATATCGGCCCGGTTTTATTAGTCTGCTTTAGTGATCGTTGGCAGCTGTGATCCACATTGGGTAACAATACAAGGCAAGGATTTAAGATGTCATTCGCAAAATTTAATACAAATTGAAGTTTGCCGAAAAGCTAATAATGGAATTGTCAGTTTTAATGAGCTTTTATATTATCTGCTGAGTAAAAAATGAATTTGGCTACTTACATGTGCTGTATGTATTTTCCTACATAATTCATCAATGATTATTTATTTATTTTTTAGTCCAATTTAAATTCCTGTAATACAAGGACACAAGGAGTGTCCAGTTCACACAATACAGCAGTCAGTAGGCTGGCCTAACTCTTTGTTACAGCAGTACATTGACTTTTGGTATAGATGTACATGTAATAAATCGAGATTATGATACGAGCTTGTGTGTCGTACTGATGTTACAAAACGAGTGTCAGGATTTTTGTATTGCCCGAGCATGAGCAAGGGTAATACATGAATCCTGACATGAGTTTCTTAAAATTAGTATGACTCACACGCAAGTGTAATAATTTCTTTATTATCCATATTATTATTGTTGTTTTCTTTATGAATAACAAGACCCAACTCAGCCACAACTAGGAGAGGACGAAATGACGTCATATTTCAAATGCACAGTCTGAGCTAGGACTGGAGAAGCAACGTCATGTTATGACGTCGCTTCCCAAAATTATGTCATCACACTTGCTATTACACGTGTGCTTCTTATAATTATTATTAACTTGGTTATTTTGAACCATATGGATAATAATATAAAAATATATTACCTTTTTATATTAGTTTATGAGGAATGTCCACTTGTCAAGATTGCAGTCGTATTTTATGTCTAGAGCTTATGTTTTTGGATTTATAGGTATTTTAATTCAACATGAATGTCAAATGTACGAAGCCTCTTTTTCTTAAATGCAGGTGTTTAAGCATTGTACACGTATGTACAGTTATGCAGGTTTAAGATAAATCAGTCTTTGGAAATTTAGCCCTTGGTGTTTAAGTTCTGGAAGAACAAAGAATACCAGGTACATAGATTTATACATTGTACTTCTAGAACTATAAACATATATTTTAAAGTCTGTCTGCAACAGGTTGTGGTATGGCATCAAAGTTGCTGCTAGAATTTTTTGTTGTTGTGTATGGTGCTATGGAATTGAATGCATCAACAGTGGGTATGAGGGGCCTCCTACAGAAAGAAAATGGGTTAAGTTTAGGGTTAGGGTAAAGAAAATCATACACCAACATCTTTTGTTTTTTTTAAATCTGCAGACACCATGGGCATATTTTCAAAACTCTGTTCTAGTGCATGAAAGCTAATCCTAAAATGTTTTAAAGAGGTGAGAATGTGTTAGTGAATGTGTTCCCACTCTCAGTTGTGAAATCTCACTTTACAGGTACATGAACCTGGCTTACTGCTTTGATGAGAAAAGATAAAAGGATAGCTTGCTTATAAAATAGTCCAGTTGGCAGTCGCAAGTTTCTTCTCTAACACCCGGTCAGTGTTGTTTGCATATATAATTTTATTGCTGTCTTGTAACATCTTCATTGCAGTTAGAGGTCAGGATATAGCTCATATGTTGAGCACTCACCTAAGTGAAGCCATATTCTGATTGTTTTTTCCCTATCTCAACCAGTTCCCCACAACTTGTATATCAACGGCCATGGTATGTTCAGTCTTGTATGTGGGAAAGTGCATACAAAAGATCCCTAGCTGCTAAAGGAAAATTGTAGCTTGTTTCCACTAAGACTACAAGTAAAACAAATGACCAACTGTTTGACATCCAATAGCTGATGATTAATTAATCAATGTACTCTTGTGGTGTTGTTAAAACAAACTTTAATAACAACTCATTGCTGCTGGGATAATTACTAATCAGAGTACATTCATTACTCAGTCTGTGTTGACTTTTCTCACTGCTCATATCTGTAACAAGTTTCTCCATTTGGAAGTAGCAGGAGAGCAAACCTGATAATAATTACAGGTGAACATTTTTAAATAAGGAGATCAGGCCTGGTGCTTATAAAACTTTTAGAGTCTAGACTCGAGACTCTTAATAGAGTCTGAGACACTAATGTCATGGCAACACTGTACAAACTGTATGCGTGTGACGTCATTAGAGACTGAGTGTAGACTCTAAAATGTTTTATAAGCACGGACCCTGTTCCACACATTCAAAAAAATAAGTATTGTAACAACAACAAAAAATCAAAGGCTTGTGCACATAAACTCACTACTTTCTGTCTTTGTGTGAGTATGAGGTGAGCTTAAGCAACTGCTCACCTTCCACAGAGAAGCCTGTACTATTGGAAATGATGACTGTTTTGGTTGTTATAAAACTATCCATTGTCTCCATTCAGAGCTTATCCTGTCCATTACCAAATTAGTCAATTGCTGCTCTTTTTTTATACAAAATGGCAACAAAATTTAGTATTTGGCTAATAAATGTTTCTTTAAATTAGCCACTTTTGAATGATTTTCAAGGAAATACTGTATATGCCAAGGCTTTGGATCACACTAATTTGGGCACAACACGTTTTTGTCTGTTCTGATCACGTGGCGAGACGTAGCCCAGTGTTAAACCAGTCACTTGATGCACTGTCGGTTTGGGATCAGTCACCGTCGGTGGGCCCATTGGACTATTTCTCGGTCCAGCCAGTGCACCACAACTGGTACATCTATGTGATGATGCATATAAAAGATCCCTTGCTGCTAATCGAAAAGAGTAGCCCATGAAATGGTGACAGTGGGTTTCCTCCCTCAATATCTGTGTGGTCCTTAACCATATATTCAACACCATATAACCGTAAATAAAATGTGTTTAGTGCGTCGTTAATATAACATTTCCTTCCTTCCTTGTGTTGAGCGCACCATTATCTTTTTAGTGTAGTTATGTTAATAATGGCTGGTAAAGAGTTGTACGTATTGAAAAATCCATTTTTAGTTATTTTAATCTAATTACAGTGTAACATTCCATTGATTTTGAAGTGAAATGTTTTGAGGATAGCATGTTTGTACTTAATTTGGCAGGGCAAACTCTGGCACTTGCCAAATTCACCAATTGCGCATTTTACAAACAATTGGCAAATTTTATTTTAATTTGGCAAAATAATTTCAAATATTAATTGATATTTTGTTACAAAATAACTGTGTTTCGTAAAGTTTAAAGGGACAGACCCTAGTTTTCAAACACTACAGCATATTTTTCACTATTGGAGCCATTTATGATCACTGGAATCAAACATTATTTGTGTTTTATTGTTTAGATTATTCATTTCCCTAGAACCGAAGTGTTTCTAGTCATCCTGTTGTTTTTAATACCACAAAATGCATTTTTCATATTTTTAAAAATGCACATGTGTCTGAGAAGTAGCAGTTATTGATTTGAGTTCTGGTGTATGTTTTAAAGATATTTCGTGGTTTTAACATCACAAACTCTTCTTTCACTGTGTTGTAACTTTATCGAAATGTGTGACAGGTTTGTAGATTAACTAAACTTAGTGTCCAATTTTACGAGTTGAAACTAGGCTATAATAGATAATTTGGTAAATTTTTCTGCTGACCCAGAGCGAGCCAAAATTAGGCTTGTTTATTTTGGGCATACTTAATTATTTTGGGCACACTCTTCATTGCCTCAGCTTTAGTGCAATCCAAAGCCCTGCATAGATAAAAATTGACTAAACCAAACTTCTATCCAGTGTGCTCCCTGTTCCATTGTTGTTGGTCTCTCATGCGGTACTTGGTGAAATAGGAAAGATGCATTCAGCAGTCCAGCTGTCGGGCTATTGTCAATATTCGGTTGAATTCTGAATAAAGCTAGGGATTTTTTAGTGTAAGGGTATCCATTATGTTTGTGAGTACTTTGTAAAAGGTTTTTAAGCACAATACAGACTTTGGTCATGAATAAAATTGAGTGTTTAATTGCTTAAAAATAACACTCTCTTTGAACTAGTCAGTGATAGCTGGCCTTAAACTACAAACTATTTATTACACTCATTACCATATGAATATTTTGCCACCTTTGGTGACAATTTTAGGCCTAAAGGTGAAATATTGTTTAAATAGAAGCAGAATAAAAATTGTTGGGAAAAAATGTAAACGCCAAAAGGTAAGTGAAATGTTATCTACTTTTGTTTGCTTGAAAATGTGGTCAATGTGTCCACCAACTTGCTCGTAGACTGTCATGAAGCGTTTATTTTCCATGAGGAAATTAATTTTCTGATATCTTCCAACATGATTTCTTCTCATTTCTTTCTTATTTTGTCCATAGTCAATTCTCCATGAATACTGTCTTGCCGTAAACAAACTTTAAGATAGACGAAATTACACTTTGCTTTTGGCATAGCATCATTTTAACTTCCAATTTTGAATCTGTTGCTATTTCAACAATATTTGACCTATGGGCCTACAATTTTAACTGAATGTGGCAAATATCCATATAGTAATGAGTGTGAAATATTAAAATTACAGTCCTAATACTTTTTAACCAATTCCATATTCAGTAGTTTTATTGGGTTTTTTTTTTTTGGGGGGGGGTGTTTATGTGTGTGTGTGTGTGTGTGTGCGTGCATCCAATATATGATGATAAAGACTTGAGTCTAGACTAAAGTTTTATAAGCATGAACCCTGGTTGTTCTGGGGGTTTTTGTAGTACATTTAGCTCAACATTAGTTGTTTGCAACAAAAAGAAAAAAGAAGAAGATATTTACTTTGGAAACTGGGTATCTATAAATTATCTAGCATAAAGACTCAAATGACATTAAGGTGCTGAATCAATGAGTCCTGATAAATTATGTAGGTCGTTAATTGGTTGGTGGTGAACCATAGATTTGTCTAGTGTTTCCATGAGTGATGATCAACGCCTAAAATACTGCAGACTTTCATTTATTATAGATGTACCTTACACACAAAGATACACTTTGTAGGTGATGTGTGTTCTTTGAACAGCTTTCAATGAGGACTTTCTATAAAGTTTATTTCCACTGTCAGTTGCAGAATTCCAATCAATAATGGGTGGACTAGAGATCTAGAGATTATCCTATGGAAGTGTAGTCCTGTTTTGTGCCACTAGTCCACCAAGTTAGTATAAATATCCTCTCTCTATATAAAAGTCTGTCTGTTTTTGTTTAATGACACCACTAGAGTACATTGATTAATTAATTAATCAACAGCTAATGGATGTCAAGGATTTGGTAATTCTGACTTGTAGTCATCAGAGGAAACCTGCTACATTTTTCATAACGCAGAAAGGGATCTTTTATATGCACTTTCCCACAGACAGAAAAGCACATACCACAACCTTTTACCAGTTGTGGTGCACTGGTTGGAACAAGAAAAACCCCAAATCAGTTGAATTGATCCTTTGAGGTGGTTTGATCCTGCGATGCAAGCACCTCAAGTAAGCACTTAATCCACTGAGCTAAATCCTGTCTCTCTCTCTATATAAAATACTTTGGCTAGCTTCATAGGAGTTCATCTTTATGAGTATTTCATATTCTAACTAGTTAAATTAAAAACGGTATTTTAAGTGTCTTTTGAATCATTATGTTGTGAGCATCAGTGAATTTTAAATTAAGAATTTGTCAAATGTTTATTACTGATAGAACTGACTGGTGTAAATGTAACTAGTCGTCGATCCAGCAGGCATAAAATAAGCATTGTGTCTGGTAACCCATTTACAGGTTACCACAAAATATAGCCTGGTAACCTATAGGTTACCACATTGGTACGAGAAATGAAATCCGGATATAAATTTATTTAGTGGGCGCTGCTTAAATGCAGATTTCCGAAATTGCTTTCAATTGCACAAGTGCACGTGGAAGTAAATTCATCTAGTGGACGCTGCTTAAACGTGGAATGACTATAATTGTTTGCAAATGTATGTGAACATTGATGAATTAAAAATCACATGCCTCGACTGGGATCCGAACCCAGTACCTACCAGCCTGTAGACCAATGGCCTAACCACGACGTCACTGAGGCCAGTGCATGCTTAGAAAACAAGTGCAAACACATACAAACCTCAGAAACAGGGTGTTAATAATGTTAGGTTACTTCCTAAACAAGTTACCTGCATATAAAACATCAATTCACCAATTACCAGCTTGTTTTGACAAGCCAGCCATTTTCTTGGCAAGACAACAAGACACCCAACCACTGTATATAATGCTTTCGCTTATAAAGTAATTTATAAAAATCAAAACAAAAAAGCATGATAGCACATTGGATTCAAATTGTTTTATTTTACAGGGCTTCTAGAATTCCTTTTAAATCCACTAGCCATGGGATCAGTGATTTTTAAAATTGACTAGCCACGATTAAAAATTGACTAGCCCTACTTTACTTTAAGTTAATATAATTTTACTAAATAATAGTAATAATCAGATATGTCACCTAAACAGGGGAGATAGAGCTTAAAACACTAACATTGGCAGTTCGGGGTGGGAGCATTATATTCATATTTACAAAATAGACACAACTGCTACATCTGACTAGTATAGTAGTTATTTACTAGCCCAACATTAAATATCATTAGCCATGGGAGTGGGGCTACCATAATCTAGAAGCCCTGATTTTAATTTGGTGAAAAAAGGTGAAAATAATTTATATTTCTTGGAAAATAACTATGTTTTGCTCACCCAGAGCTAGCCCTCATTTTGTTTTGCTATCACAGACATAAAATTTGGTGATTTAAAACAAAAATGTTAGGATTTGACTGGAATCATAAAAATTATGTAATATAGATATTTTGGGATTCTAATCATTCACAGCCTGATATGATTGTCAAGCTTTCTGCCATAAAATAATTTGAGGGTGTGTAATAAAAACAGAACAGACTAAACATGTATGTGCCTCATCTAGGTAATTATGGTTTACAAATATTTTAAAGCTGGATGCTGCGTTTCAAGCCCTTTAACAGTGTTTGACAAATATTTGAGAGACTGGCTAGTGCCCTATGTGTTAAAGTAATACAGCTGATAATTTCCACTAGCCAAGACCACAAATTCACTAGCCAGGACCGAGTGCTAGTGGATTTATCCAACCCTGCCTGCAACAAATTTTAAACAGCAGTTCTCTTACAATAATATATCTAAATATTATTTTTTAAAAATCCATTAATTTCAAAGATTTCAGGGTATGTAATTCTACCCTCTGTAGCGTCTGGCAGAAACCGTGATTGTGGATGTCAGGTTTGAGCGTTCAGTATAGATTGTAAAATTTAAGAAGCTCGAGTCCTGGAACACTTCCTATTGATCTAGCTTCCCCGGATACGTTGGTGCCATTAGTAAATACTGGAACCTTGAACACATAGAGTTGTAGTTTGGAGGCAAGCCAGGTCCTTTTATCTCACCAGATACTGTCTTCAGATCGGGGGGGGGGGGGGGGGGGGGGGGGGGAGATGTAGCTTTTATTGTATTTGTTTTAATTTGACAAAATGAAATGTAAAATATTTTATATTCTGTGGTTTTAATAGATTAATTGAGTTATATATATGTGCTAGAATGTTCCAGTAATCTAAACAATAAAATCTAAGTAATGTCCGATTTCAAGTATCAGAAAAGGCTCTAGTAGTTACAAATATATAGTGATGTCTCTTTAAAGGAGTAACTGATTCTGGGGTACCTATGAGTCTGCAGCAGGTTTTATTATGTAAGATATATGCTTTTAAAATTATTTCCATTAACCATTTTGTTGAGTAAAATATACAATTTAACAAACTTATTTATTAATTCAATTAGCAAGTTAATTACTGAACACAGTATGGTTTCAGTCGTATAATAGTAGTTTGAGGGGTTTTTTAAGTAAATATAATTGTCAGGACAACTTCAGTGTATATCAGCAGATGTTTTTTCTTGAAATGATCCTAGAAATGTAATAGCCAGTGGAAAGAGCTCATCATAATTTTAGACATATTAGCTACTAATGGTGTCACATATTTCAGTAATTACATTTTAATGAAAGTCGTTACCGTACATTTTTAAAGTTCAAACTTTTCAAACATACATTATTTATATACGGGGTGGGACGTAGCCCAGTGGACCCATTGGGCTGTTTCTCGTTCGCTTGATGCACGGTCAAAGTCTAGGATTACTATCCTGATATCTAACAAATTTAAAATAAAATACTCGAATTACCAGGCTACCAAATGTAATATGCTTTTTCAAAAGTTGAAAAGTTTGAGTGCAATATTTTGTTTTCTTTAATGACACCACACCTAGAGGACATTGAATGGTATTAATTAATCTTCAAATTGGATAAAATTCGCATTACCAACCAAATGTTGAAGCCGAAAAGAATTATAGGCCTGCCTTTAAATTACATATAATTTTCATCCATAATCAGTGTTTGACATATGTTTCAGAAAGTCACTAGCTCTTGCAGCAGCTTTGACTAGGGCCTTTAGTATTCTACAGTAATATAGCTGATAATTTCTACTGGCCCAGACCAAATATTCACTACTGGTACTGATTTGTTATAATGAACTTTTGTTTTAGTGAATAGCCAGTAATGGATTAAGTTACCGAGGCAGCTGTAAATAACTGTAGGTTATAGCATGCACAGAATTAACCTAGTGCTTTTAATCCTTGAGTGCTTAAAGGGACAGACCCTAGTTTTTAAATACTAAGGCATATTTTTCACTATTAGAGCCGTTTATGATCACTGAAATCAAACATTACTTATACTGTATTCTTTAGATTATTAATTTCCATACAACCGAAGTGTTTCTGGTCATCCTGCTGTTTCGAATACCACAAAATGCATTTGTCATATTTTTAAAAACGCACACGTGCGTCTGAGAAGTAATTGTTATGGAGTCGCGTTTTAGTCTATTTTTAAGGGTATTTCAACGTCACAGACAAAATATGCCTTAGTGTTTAAAAACTAGGCTCTGTCCCTTTAAGGCTATTTTATATAAGGATGACCGTTTCGTCCTCTCCGGCAGGCCTAGAATTTGGCAAATAACAGGGCCCAAGACCATTTGGCGTAGACTGAGGAGATTTATGGGAATCATTATGGCCAGAATGCAGGGCAACAAGGCAAACTTCAACATGTCTTTCAATATAACATGGCAGCACCCATTCAAAATAAAGAAGTGTGAACAGTTTCATAGTTTTGTAATAAAACAACTTTCAAAAATCTTGTTCGAGTATGATGACCAATTACTCACATGCAAAATAAGGCATAGCCAGTTTGTCCGTGAGACTTTGTTTAATTTCTCCAAGGCATGGGAGTACATGCATAGGGCATTACAGCAATTTTTCTGCATGGCCGCCGTTAAATTCGAGCCCTGCTCCAGAACATACTGTTTGTTGCAAATCATTTTAAAACTAAAATGATTCAGACTCATGTATGTTAGTAATTTATTTCTTGACCCAATGCTATATATATGCAACTTTTGGTCTCTACAATCTTCAGGCATTTTCAAATAATTTTTTGACTGGAAAAATATTGACGTCTGCCAATATTTTTATTTGTCCAAATAAGTGGTTTGTTTTATTCTAGTTTTTGGTTGGTCAAAATGAAACTGCATTGAACATTTTTACTTGCTTATTTTAATACAAAATGGCTACAACATTTAGTATTTGACTAATAAAATTTTATTTGAAATACCCATTTTTGGTAATTTTCAAATAATTCATATATCTGAAAATTGACTACAGCAAATTTCTTTTCATTGTGAACCCTGCTTTACCACTGTACAATCATTGAGGCACATTACGCTTGTCCGAGTAGAGTTTTACTTGTCGGGACAAATGGACAAGCAGGGCTCAAAAATAGGACGTAAAATGTGGCCTGTTCTTTTTTTAAAACAGCGGGCCAAAAGAAATGTATCATGCTAAGAAAAAATATAGCCTTCTGGAAATAAGATAAAAGTGTATAGTGTATGAAAAATTAGAAATTCTGGGGTGAATTTTAGAGCATTATGGATTTAAAGGCATGTTGTCACAGACCACTGACCTATTAAATGAACTAACAAAGTATTACGTTAAACATATGTATTTCATTTGTTCCGAAATGTACTTTATTCAACAATCTACGTAACCATCATACTTCACTTATTAATGATATTTTGTAAAAAATAATTGAATTATGGCAATGGTCCATAATTTAAAAATTAATATTGCCAAGAGGATTGACATGGATTTCACTCCATCATGGTTTAATTAAGGTGATTCAATAGCCAGATTTGATTTCTAAACATTGATGTAATTTTCATTTAGTATCCACTTTTGGAGAAATAAGGTCCTTAAATCTGTGACTATGCCTTTAAAGCATAACATAATCATATGTTAAATAGCAGATGGGATAATCATAAAATACATTGGTCTTTTGTAAATGGACCATGCAAATTTCTGGGTGGTTTTTAGTAGGTGAATTTCTATTTCACGTGTTAGGTCTAAAAGAAATGAACTGCATTTCACAGGTTGCTATTTCAAGCCCTGAGAAGTACTTATTTCGAATGCTGGTGGCTCTTTAAATAGTTTAATCAAACACCATTCGTAGAAACTGTGGTTTAAAATCACAACAAATTGCAATTTATTGCCACAAAACACAACCACATTTAATAGTTATGTGACAACTGGTGACAGATGAAAGCAACAGCTTGAATCCAGATTGTGTAAAATAATTGATTCTTGTGTAAAAGATACCCTTTTTATTATCACTAATATCAACAGATTTTTCTGACAAATACGATTATTATGAGTTATGTGATATGCCTATCTATACTGAACAAAAAAAGAAACTTCCGATTTGTACATATAGTATTTGTTGTGTTAAAGAATTCATTGTGTAATGAAATTATATAGGTAGTATTAGCCTTGAGCTGTATTATCAGGATTCATGAATTTTATCGATTATTTTTGCACTGTTAATTAATCGTCGACAGCGTGAAATTCAATTTGCACATGCATGCATGGTTCGACATGTCCCGTGTAGTATTCGGTCAATTTGTTTCACTTGTCTTACTGACATTGTCGTCAAGTGAACGAAAACGCTTCAAAATTTGTAAAAAAAATAAAACTTTTTTACATTGTAGCATTTTTAGTACGCCAAGAATACTCAATAATTTACGTGAACGGGCGATTGGCATGCTTGATGCTGGCATGTCGACAGAAGACGTTGCAAGGCATGTTGGGAGTTCTAGTCGAGCGATACGAAATCTTCCTTACGTCGGATGCATTTTAACGCAACGTCATCGTCTAAATCGTCTTAATTGGGCACGTGTACACACTCGTTGGATACGGCGATGCTGGAATACCGTTCTTTTTTCGGATGAATCCAGATTTTCTTTACAACGTGGTGATGGCAGGGTGCGCGTCTACCGTTGGAGAAATGAACACTATGCTGACTGTTGTGTTCTTGAACAAGATCGTTTCGGGGGTGGGGGTTGTGTCATGGTCTGGGTAGCCATTGTCCATGGTTATCGTTCACCACTAGTCGTCATTGATGGCAATTTAAATGCTCAACGTTACCGCGATGATATTCTCGCTCATCACGTCATTCCTCTGTTCCATAACAACGCCAACATCTCGATTTTTCAGCATGATAATGCCACCTCTCATACAGCTAGAGACACTGTAAATTTTTTTAGGACAAATAACATTGATTTCATTGATGACTGGCCCGCTAAAAGTCCTGATCTCAACCCCATCGAGCATGTCTGGGATAGTCTGGACAGACGATTGAGGCGTCGTCCCAACCCACCCGCTAACGTCAATGAACTTCGTCAAGGCCTCATTCAGGAATGGAACAATATTCCACATGCAGAAATCAACACTTTAGTCAATTCTATGCGTCTGCAATGCACTGCAGTGGTCAATTCAAGAGGTGGTCATACCCGTTATTAAGTGGGTGCTTCTTTTTTTTTTAACCCCTACCACACTTGGTCAAAATTTCTCCCAGTTTCTGTTAACCTATGGCCATGATTTTTGCACCAAACGATGCATCATGGAACACTCTTTAAACGCATATATAACAATTATTCCCCCGGTTTGTTTTCATCAAGTTATGTTCAAGCAAAGTTAGCGGAAGTTTCTTATTTTGTTCAGTATATATGCATATCCTGTTTATTGCTTTTAGATATTTATATATCCGTCAGTGATATTGCGTAAAAACAGTTTTAATGTATTTGCTATGAGAAAATACATCATTCATGGGTGCGACCTACCATGTTATTGGGCAGTTTAATGGTACTTACTGTAAGCAGTGACCCTGATTGTATTAAATATGACGTCAGCATGTTGGGCAAAAGGGAGTGTTTTATTCAGATGTATGACAAACAGGTATCAGTAAAGTTAAAACACTCAAGGGTGCAACCAACCATGTTTGCAGTTTATGTGACCTTAACAGTATTAAATATGACATCGGCAGGTTTGGAAAACTATAGTGTTTTATTCCTGAGGATATATGATAAACAGGTATAAGTAAAATTAAAACAGTGCTATATGATTCGATAACAAATTATTTTTGTGTCTGTAGGGCTTTAAAAGCAACAATAATAAGAATTGTAAACTTGATAAGTGCGTCATAACGTAAGTTACAGGCATGTGTTTTGTGGTAACCAGTACATGGGTTACCAAACACTGTTCTTGAATCTTATTGTGATGACGACATACCAAAGAATTCCTGAAGGAATATTAAATATAGGATGTTTCATATTTTTTGTCAAATATGATTTATATCTCATCGAGTTAAGTTTGCAATCATATCTCACGAGTCGCCCTTGCACGACAAGTGTGATATGGTTGCAAACTTCACGAGATGAAATATAAATCATATTTGACAAAAAACACGAAATTTTCTATTTATTATATAACTTTTGGCAATTTACCTTTATTTTTAAGGGAGTGGTGACAGTGGGTTTGCTCTCTCATTATCTTTGTGTTCATTAAGCATGCGTCTGATGCCATATAACCATAGACAAAAATGTGCTGAAGGTGTCGTTAAATAAAAACATTTCTTTCTGTTTTGTGTTATTAACTGTAGATTGCGGTTAGAGATGATTAAAATAAAATATCACTTACACATTTAATGAAGTCCCTGAATTTGGATATTAACAATAGTCCTTAAAGATGAAATACCATTTTTAAAACTGCTACATTTCGGCTATTTTTCTCAATATCGTTATTAAATCGACGAAATAAGACAGAAATCTAACCAAAAGTATTCGAAATTGTCATTCTTGTGTACAATCATGTACAATAGATGCATTGTTAATAACTGTATGTGATAAAAAAAAATACTGGGAGTTCGCAAGACTGCCTATAATACAATATTTTCAGCTGCCACTTAAAAAAAAATCCCATTAACCCTGCCACTGTTACTGTAAATTGGTGCAGTAGCTATCATATAACTGGTTAACACTCTGCTATTTATAGCCCCACAGCTGCCCATTATCTCTATGTGGTTGGAGGCACCCATGGGTGAAATGGCCCAGCCTCCAAAAAGGTTTCAATTTGCTGCAGTCACCACCACTCAGCCTTTTGTCCATTGTTTACAAGACTCAGCAGGATTGTGACCCCTGGCGAGTGGCTCATTGATCCTGTCGGTAGCTATGACAACCACTAAATAACGAGTGTTTTCCGTTGGTGGCCTAGCCTCATACCTCAAATATTTACATAAAACTGTGCGCAAGTATTTGCATGTAAATGCTAAGTTGATGGTGTAGGCCTGCCCAGCACCTCCAAGCCGCTGCTGGCATTTAGCAGACTGACATAATACATGACATTGGCTCGGCCCCAGAAAGATTGCTGGCAGCGTGCCAGGAATGTGTCGGGGCTCCTCAGTGATATATTGCAGTGATTAATGGTCTTGCATGCCTGCTGCTAATGGCAACCCAGGCTGGTTGGGTTGCCCATTGACAAGATTAATTCAGCCAAGCTCCTGTTTGTTCTGCAAATGGCACCTGATGCCTGGTGTTATTACGCAGCCCAATGCCCTGCAACCCTTCTCCAGGTGTTTTAGGGTGGTAAGCAGGTAAGCTGTTAGGGTTGATAATTGCTCTGGAATCCTGTGAATGTAGAGCTGGGGTCTTCAGCACATGTTAAAAACAAATGTATAAAGATTAGTAGTTAAAATTAAAAAAGAGAGAAAGTTTTTAAAGATATCGTTTTTAGATTTAGGCCGAAGCATTTACAAAGAAAACAAAACAAAACAAACAAAAATTCTGACTAAATTAGTAAAGAAAAAATAAACTTAAACCTAGACATATTAAATAAATAAATGTGTTCGAGATATTACCTTTTATTACCAGTTTTGGTTCTAAAATACTTTTGTTAAAACATTGAATTAAAAAAAAAAAAAAATTGGGCTATTTCTCCTTCCAGCCAGTACACCACGACTGGTATACCAAAGGCCGTGGTATGTACTACCCTATCTGTGGGATGGTGCATATAAAAGATCTCTTGCTGCTGATCGAAAAGATTAGTCCATGAAGTGGCGACAGTGGGTTTCTTCTCTCATTATCTGTGTGGTCCTTAACCATATGTTTGACTGAGTGTGTCGTTAAGTAAAACCTTTCTTTCTTTCTTTCTTTCTTTCTTTCTTTCCTTCCAGGAACATACTAAAAAAAATTGTTTTAAAAGTTGGTAGGCTTCAATTTTAATTAATTTTTTTTACTACTCACCTATATATTATTACAAAAGCTAATCTTTTAAAAAATGTTTTTGTAACACTGGATATTTTTTAAAAGTTTGGTCCTTCTTTCTAGGTACACATATAGGGTTGGATTCCCGGAAATACAATTTAAAAAAAAAGAAGTATTATATATGCCCGATCAGTTGCAAAAGGCATCATTTTTATAATTATCGGGTATTTATTTTGTTAATATTTTTACTAATCTGCCGTTACGATATGGTCAGAATTTTTAGGTACCTGTACATACCTCTTTAGAGTCGTTGACTTCAGTTACCTGATAATTTGAAACTTTCCAACAATCAGGTTTTAAAAATAAGTTTGTTTTGTTTAATGACATCACTTGAGCACATTGATTTGTTAATCATTGGCTATTGAATGTCAAATATTTGGTTATTTTGACAGTCATTGAGAGGGATTCTGCTACATTTTTTTTTAGTAGCAAACAATGGCATACCTAGGGTAGTCTCTATTAAAGTCGGACGTTATCTAAAAGATGTTTGGACGGGTGCAATTTCAGTGCTTGCCATAGGCGCTATTTTCTGTAGATACGCCACTGGTAGCAAGGGATCTTTTATATGTGCCATCCCACAGACAGGATAACACATACCATGGCCTTTGATGTACTAGTCGTGGTGCCTTGGCTGGAATGAGAAATAGCCCAATGGCCCCATCGACAGGGATTGATCTAAAACCGACCGCACATCAATCAAGCACTCTACCACTGGGCTATGTCCCACCCCACAATTTAAGGTCACATGCCAGAAATAGACTTTCTACAAATATATTTTTTTGAATTTATTGAGCAGGGTAGGATGGATCTTTTCAGGGCCATAGTTAGCGGAAAGCATTATAGGAACTTAAAGAAAAGGAGTTTTAGACTATTAACTACTCAGTTGCCTAGCTACGGCCCTGCTTTTTATGACAGTATTTGCGTAAAATAGCTAAGATTTCTACGCAATTATTTATTTTTGTACGTATTGTACATTTGTTTTGTTAATATGTATATATATATTTTTTTTTTATTCCAACAGGTGTTATCTGGTAATATGAAATTATAGGCTTCACAAGGTGATATATAGATATTATATGTCATACTGAGTTTACGAAATGAGTGACAAGAGTTTGTAAAATCAATACGATTCACACACAAGTGTAATAATTCCTTTATTATCCATATAATTTTCTTATTAATAACAAGGTGTAAAAAAAATTTCAAATGTAACTAGTACTATAAACTTGAAAGAGATGATGAAATGACATCATTTTAGTTTTTAACTTCTACAAAGTCTGGCATATTGTTATTGTGCATTGCACATGAGCTTGATATGGTTTTTATTATCACAGGTATGTTGAACCATGTTGGATAATAAATGTATTATGTTTAACTGAAAACATTAAATTGCCTTTTTCAGATTATACCAACTTTCTCAAATTTATCATTATTCTGTGAATTACAAATATGAAACACACTATAGCCAGAGAGACTGGAATTTGTTACCCTGCCAAAACAAGTATACATTGTTTTAAACCTTACTTAAAATATCCTGCTAACACATTGCTAGTGTATGAATCAACATTTAAACATTGTTTCAATTGATACAGTTTTTCTGGGGCAACATTTATACATTGTTTCAGTTAAAAGTCATATTGTGAACCATTATTTAAACACTGTTTCAATTAAAATGATACAGTTTTGTAAAAGTCTTATTGTATTCGTTACAAAACATGGTTTCTTCTTGTAGATGGAATTTCAGTTTTGGTCAAAAGGTGACTAAACTTGGAATCCTGGTAAATAGGTATTTGAATTTGTTATTTTTTACTTCAGTCTTGTTGCATTATGGTAACTTTGACTTGTGTTTGGTTGGGGTCTGTCTATCTGTCTGTCTCTGTCTCTCTGTCTCTCTCTCTCTATCTCTATCTCTCTCTCTCTATCTCTATCTCTGTCTCTCTCTCTCTCTATCTCTGTCTCTCTCTGTGTCTCTCTCTCTCTCTCTCTCTCTCTCTCTCTCTCTCTCTCTCTCTCTCTTCTCTCTCTCTCTCTCTCTCTCTCTCTCTCTCTCTCTCTCTCTCTCTCTCTCTCTCTCTCTCTCTCTCTCTCTCTCTCGTTCGACATTCTTGCATTCATATTTGGAATTTGTACTCGTTCGACATTCTTGCATTCATATTTGGAATTTGTACTTAGAAATACAAAACAGCATGGCCTTGGAAATGGTGCTGAGTATTGGAGTCTAGAAACATCAGTAATAAAACCATGGACTATGAAAAGAGACAGAGATGGGGCGACATAGCCCAGTGGTAAAGCACTTGCATACTATACTGTCGGTCTGGAATCGATCCCTGTTGGTGGGCCCATTGAGCTATTTCTCATTCTAGCCAATGCACCAAAGTATATCAAAGGCCGTGATATGTGCTATCCTGTTCGTGGAATTGTGTATATAAAAGATCCCTTGCTACTAATGGAAAAATTCAGTGGCTTTCCTCTCAAAGACTAAATGTCAAAATCACCAAATGTTTAACATCCAATAGCCGATGATTAATAAATCAATGTGCTCAAATGGTGTCGTTAAACAAAACAAATTTTAAGTTAATAGTATCAATAACAGAATATTATAAAGAAGATGCGTGTACCGGTATGTATTTTCATAAATGGATATTACAATTTATTACCCATATGGGCTAAACTATATTTGCGTATCTGAGGTAATATGTTTTCTATAATTGCAGTTTGCAGATGCTTCTACAGCCACTGATTGGCTGGCTTTAAAATGATGTATGGTTGGTTGTTCACTACATGAAACATTAAAATTATCTTTTTGACTGTCTTGTGCAGGAATACAATTTAGAAAGTGTTACTAGTTTTGTTTTTCAGATTATACAACTTTCTGCAATTTACCATTATTCTGTGAATCACAAATATGAAACACACTATAACCAGTGAAAGAGGAATTTGTTACCTTGCCAAACAAAAAATCCAGACAAGTCTTAAAAATTACTGTGTTAGGTTGGTTGTTGGCTATGGACAGAACTTCACTTTCATTCATTCATCAGTCAGATAACACATACATTACACATTGATTTCTTTCTTTCATAAACATGAAATTCTGTATTTCCATAATCAGCAGCTTTAACAGTATCAATTTTATAAAAACAATTGTTTAATGCAATTCACGGTCATATTATTTTGCATTGTAAATATTTGGCTGTAAAAAGAATGCCTTTATGCCATGAAATCAAACACATTGCAACCCATGCAATTAAGAAAATGTCCACGACCAAAAAATTGCCATTAAAAAAAATCGTGAATATAGTCCAAAGCAAAATGTGCCGTGGAGAACTAACAACCCCACAGCAATCTCCTCGGCATTGCATTGCTGATTGCTGATTGCCGATTGCCGATTGCCGATTGCCGTGGGCAGTTACATGGGTTGCATTGTCATGTAATGTGTGTAAGGTTATATGACATAATGACTACTGGCTTTGTTGCAGGCAACAGGAATTTTTATGTTCAAAACCAGTTAAAAGTGACAGTGGGTAATAAAGAGACTAACCAACTCACTATGAGGAGTTACGACCTATCTGTCCCTCTTGTTTCAATAAATAAAACCCTCACCAAAGACTCGGGTTTACAACATTCATTCACTTGGGACAAATAATTCCTAATTCCTCATAGATTGTTATTTATTCCCTAATTATTACACACCAGCAGGGTTTCTGCCAAAGGGTAAAATAGATATGACGCCACACCCAAAGTTTTTGGCATGTTTAATTTTTTAAAGTTAACCTTTTAATACCCCATGTTGACTGTGGTTGCATTCAGTTCCATAGTGCCATACCCAAACATTTATTTCTGGAAGAAACAGCGACCGGTGTAAGATGTTGCTAATATAACAATTACTCAGTGTCTTTAACTAGTTTAATATTGGCACAAGCAGACTGAAAATATAGTTGGATTTGGATTGTTAGAACTACTTTTAATCACGTGACCATGTGTCATGTGACTAACTATCAAGGGGCAAAAACTAATTTTTAGTGTAATATTCGGCTATTCATAGAAGTGTCATGGGGAAATTTAGACAAATAGTTTCACTAGGTTGATATTCAAATGGCGGCACTCCACCCTGGTCCAGGCCATGTAATGCTTGCTGCTGCTATCAGAATGTCAAATGTCAAAATACAATTTTTGTACACAATGTGAATTTACAAAGTTCTATAAAATAGGACATACTTTTTTACCCACATAGCTTAATTAAATAAGTTAACACATTTAATGATTTATTAAAGATATAAATTGAAAGAATATGCAAGCATCAGAGATGGTTTTCAAACTGAAGCAAAAGGTGTTAAAAAATTAAGGCTTGGGGAACTTATCAAACCGTGCGACACTCGCTGGAAGTGACACAGACAGCAAAAAGTCCTTTATATATACATTTTCCCATAGAACGAAAAACCACATCATGGCCTTTGATATACCCGGTACCAGTGTTGGGATCATGTTTATGTTCCCTCAGCTCTATGATCACTCAGAAAACCCTAACCCGAACATGGAGCTGACCTGAGGAAACAGAGCTGAAGGAACATAGAGCTGAAGGAACATAGAGCTGAAGGAACATAGATCTGAAGGAACATAGAGCTGAGGGAACATAGGCTGAGGAAACATAGAGCTGATTTCAGGAAACATAAACCCGAACATAGAGCTGAGGGAACATAGAGCTGAAGGAACATAGAGCTGAGGAAACATAGAGCTGAGGAAACATAGAGCTGAAGGACCATAGAGCTGAAGGACCATAGAGCTGAAGGACCATAGAGCTGAGGAAACATAGAGCTGATCTCACGAAACCCTAACCCAAGCATAGAGCTGAGGGAATATAGGACTGACCTCAGGAAACCCTAACCCAAACATAGAGCTGAGGGAACACAGAGCTGTCCTCAGGAAACTCTAACCTGAACATAGAGCTGGCCACAGGAAACCCTAACCCGAACATAGAGCTGACCTCTGGAAACTCTATCCTGAACATAGTGCTGAGGGAACATAGAGCTGATCTCAGGAAACTCTAACCTGAACATAGAGCTGATCTCAAGAAACCCTAACCTGAACATAGAGCTGAGGGAACATAGAGCAGATCTCAGGAAACCCCAACTCGAACATAGAGCTGAGGGAACATAGAGCTGAGGGTGCATATAAGGCTGGGTTTCCATAGAAGTTCACTTTTCACGGGTCATGATTAACGTTTCACAATTCACTTTCATGACGGTGTCCACCAAGTTCACGTAGACTGAGTTCATATGTCACTTTCATTTACCATAATTTCCATACCATACCATAATCTAATCATACCGAATCATATCATATCATTTCCAACTAGTTAGCAACCAAACATTAATCAAAGATTTTTGTAAAATTGTACCCAAAATCCATGCAGGAAGAAACTACAGTATTTACATTTTCAACATAGTGTAATAGTTTTTTGCATTATGTAGGTTCATTTCGCAACTACAAAGCTATTTTTGCCAAACAACAAGGATAAAATTATTTACAAATGCATATTTACAAATCTAATGTAACTGTACTTTGCTGTTCATGTCACAAAAACAAGCATGTTCGTTGCTTTATTCACGCATAACCATGACATGAAAGTGTAAAAGTGAAACGTGAATGCCCATGGGGCCTGGACTTTGAAAATGACTTGTTCGTCCTTTTGTTCACGCGTGAATGGTGAAAAGTGAATCATGATACATGAAAAGTGAACGTCTATGGAAACCCAACGTAAAAGATCCCTTGCTACTAATGGCAAAATGTAGCGGGTTTCCTCTCTAAGACTATATGTCAAAATTACCAAATGTTCGACATCCAATAGCTGATGACTAAAAATTCATGGATTGAACAACCATAGTACATCCTTAATGATCAGTAGAAGAACATAATAATCCATTCTAATCCGTAATAAATCGTACTTAAACCATACTTAATCGTAGTAAATCCCCGGCCTCAAGCCCTGGTCACACTGTCAAGGATCAGGATGCTGGGTTAGCCACGGATACGATCCGGCATCATTCGTGACAATCTGTTATGGTCCGTACTAAACTAATGATCCGTAGCGCTTCCCGTTGTCAACTAACCCCTATCCTTAATAATCCTTGGTTTATCCGTCGAAAACCGTAGTTAAACCGTGGTGCATCCGTAGGGGACCGCAGATAGACCACTATCTGGGGTCATCCGTGAGGTTTTCATCCGTCGTGGATCCTGCCAGACGATCACTGACAGTGTGACTGGGACTTAAACGAAACAAACTTTAAACTTACTCATAGAGCATTTAAAATTCACTCTGGGTGGGAGCTGGTATTGGAATGCAAACCCACTATTAAAGTTTGCAAATTTGTGAAACATGTTTGAGATATATATTTTCCGATGAATAATTAAGAGCACATAATTTCAGATATGTGGTAATTGGTATTTACTACAGCATGCATCAAAATATGTAGCGTCTGATAATCCATAGGTGGAATACAACACACTTTTAACCTGGTATAGCCTGTTGGTTCCAACACTTCACATTTACAATTCCCATTCGCCTACCAGTTCAACTGGAAAGAACTATAGTTTTGTCTCCAATTGTCCATTTGTCCTTCTGCCTGTTCCACCAGGATTTCTGCCAGAAGGTAAAATGGGTATGGCACCCTACCCAGATATTTTTTGCAGATTTGTTTTGGGCAAAATTTACTACTCTTTATCATTAATGTATGATTTTCTTAACCCTAACCCTAAACGTAACCCATTTTCCTTCTGGGGCAGCCCCCCCCCCCCCCCCCCCCCCCCCCAATACCCCCTGTTGACTTTGGTTGCATTCAGTTCCCTGGCGTCATATCCCAAAATGTGGATCTAAAATTTTATATATAGCTTTATCATGTACAGTTACAGATCATATGTGAGTTTTATAGGGATTTCCCATTTTATTCCCCTCTGGCTGTTCATCTGTATGTCAGTTTGTTAAATTTCTTGTCTGGGGCATATCTTCCTGATCAGTTCATACAGGTTCATCAAACTATATGGAAGTACAACTTGGGGTGGCAGTGTGTCACAAAACATATAAATGTAACCATGACCTACTTCTCATAGATTACTACAGATTCTTATCTGGGACATATCTTTCTTATCAATTCATATACACATAGTATCATCAAACCTTGCATACAAGTTCAATTTAGGATGGCAGTGTGTCGTGTACCATAACTAGGTTACCATGACCTACTTTTCACAGATTACTGTGCATTACAGGATATCTTTCTCTGGGCCATATCTTCCTTATTAGTTGATACAGAATCGAAACTGTAATAGTGGGATATAAGTTAATTTGTAGACATATATGAGATAATGTACACCAAAAATAATTGTTAGAAAATACAAATATTGTTATTCTTGCTAAAATCTATATACAAACTAATTACAGTTAAATAATATTTAGTTTGCTATATGAATTGTTGAACAACGGGTCCTTCAAATATCACCTTTTGTTGTCTGTAAATGGGCTATGGCCTAAAAACAGAATAAAGAATTGAATTGAATTGAATCAAAATTTGCATGCAAGTACAACTTATATGTCACATACCATTACTAGGTTCCTGTGACCTACATTTTTCAGGGTTTAAAATAATGGCTAGTATTACTATGTAACCCAGATCTGTTTTTTATTGTTCTAGACAACTGACTTATTGTAGATAAATCACATAATTTATCTAGATTCTGAACATCATAGAAAAGTCTTATTTAGCCTTCGAAGAAGCCAAGACAGTTTACTTTCCAAAAAGGGGTGGAATTTAGCTCAGTTGATTGAGTGCTCGCTTGAGGTGCTTGCGTCACAGGATCCATTCAACTGCTTTGGTGTTTTCTCATTCCAACCTGTGCACCACAACTGGTCAAAGGCCGCGAAATATGCTTTTCTGTCTGTGGGAAAGTGCATATAAAAATATGTAGGGGTTTCCTCTGATGACTACGTGTCACAATTACCAAATGTTTGACATCCAAAAGCCGATGATTAATTAATCAGTGTGCTCTAGTGAAAAGTTAATATTACAATTACACGCATAAACTGTTTCCCATTTGATGCAAGCAGACTATACCGATCCTAGATCCCATATGTAATGTCCTGGGCATGCATACAAGCTTTTATGTAGATTATGGTCAAATAAACTTAAGTAATGGAAAATGTGGGACGGTCATATAGCACAAAGAGGATACAAATATTTTTGCAGAACATAGTTTAAACATGGCAGAATATACATGTAGTTTAGAAATGTGTAAAAGCTCAGTCAGATAGACTTGCGTTTTGTTGCATAGGAAAGTATTCCGGTGCAAATATGCTGCTACATGTTACAAGTGGGTTATTTGCTGATTGCAAAACTGAAGTGGTGGTCATTCATATCCCAGGTTTGAAGTGCTTGGGTCACTTCAAGTAATACACCCTCCATTAATAACTAGAGAAGAGACAATGGTGAAAGCCCTTCAGCAGCATCAGACTTCCTGTGAAAGGAAGAATTCATCGAAACCAGTAGAGCTTTCAAGTTTCTGTTTCAAACAGTCGCTAACAAGATCATTAAACATCATTTTAGTGGTCCTGTTTTGTTGGTGATTTTTAACATATTTACTCTTTTTTTCTTTTCTTTTCTCTCTTAATTTTATATATATATATATATATATATATATATATATATATACACATAGCATGAATTTTATGGGCAGGCAGTTCAGATGTTGTTCCTTAGAGTTACTGTTCTTGGCAAGCTCTTGGATGTTGAAGGTGATTTATATGCTTAATTTAAGCAACCAGAGTTTTTGTTTCTTTTCTCGTTTTTTTTTTTTTTTTTCTTTCTTTCTTTTCAGCTTTAGTATAAAATTACAGCTTATTGATCTAAATATAAAAAAGGAAAAAAAGATTTAAAAAAACTAAAAACCAAAACAGTGTATAGTATAGGCAAGCTAAAATAGTTCAGCAAGAGAAAATGTAAATTGTGTTTAGAATTGTTTTGAAGTTCATTGAGCTACATGTATCTGTAGCAGACATCACAAGGAACTCTGGACTGGTATTACTGGATTCTTCAAAGATTCATATGCTCAGGCCTCTTATATATTCAAAAGTTGATTATCCTCATTTTGATATTGAACTAGAGAAGTCTAGTTCAATATCAAAATGAGGATAATCAATTTTTGTTTTATGTCTATGCATTTTATTTTATTTACCCCTCGTCCTGTTGGTTTATGTGCATTATTCAGTCATAATTACTCTCTTTTCTTATTAATGTTTTTTTGTTGTTGTTTTTAATAAAAAAAATATTGTAATCTTTGAGGAACAATGCATAATTTGATGCTTCAGAGATATATATATATATATTTTTTTTTAGTGTTGCTTAATTAAAAACTGTTCCTATCATTTTTCTTTTGTGAAAAACTCATTGTAACTCCATACTGTTGAAGACACTACAAAGTGTTATGGATTTTTAATTATTTTTAAAATTTTGTTTTACGAAATGTCATTGTTATCTCCTGATGTTTGACTGTCATCCTATTGATTCTTGGTTCCATCGTAATTGGGTAGACAAGAGGATTAACAAGTCTTTTAACGAATCAAGCTTGAGAAACGGTTCACTTCAAAGTCTTGTGCTCTGTAATTAATTTAAAATCTGTCTTGATTTTCTGTCATTATAATAACTTAATTTAGTTTTGCAACTCTCCAAGATTAATGGGATAGTAGCATATTGGCTCTAGATCTTCAGTTTCATCTGCAAAGGGATGTTGCTAGAGAGAGAAAGAGAGAGAGAGAGCGCGCGAATGTATATATGTGGTTTGTGATAATTAATGGGCATTGGGATTACAATCTGTGACCATAAACTGATTCCCACATGTTGAGGTTGGAGCTGTCATTTCTGAAGCGTAAATTGAATATATATTTAATAGTAAGGTTGCTCAAAAGGTAATTTCAGTAACAGATGTGTGGATTATATTTTGGTAAATGCTGAATTGGTAATATCTTTTTCAATACCTCAGGAATAATATATGACTTCTTTTTTTTGGAACTAAAAGATCTGAAGTGAAAAAAAATTAAAGTTAAAAGTTTTAAAGTATATTCCAAAGCCATTGATATACCAGCTATGGGACATTGGTTGGGGCAGGGAAAATACAATGGGTCTGTCACATTTTGTTTTAAAAGAACCATTAGTAGTCTCTACCTGTCCAGTCTCTTTGTCCTTCTGTCTGTCTGTCTGTCTGTCTGTCTATCCCTCATATAGTTTTCCAAATGTTTTCTTCACAATGCCTTGAGATATTGAGCTAAAATGTTGTGTATAGTTTTATCATGTTCTGTTACAGATTAATTTTAACTTTCATGGCAGTTTACCCATTGTTTACAGAGGTATGACTCTTGAACTTGGAAGGTACAAAAATAGTTTTCAAGACTGTTTTTCGCAATGCTTCAAGATATTGACATGAAATTTTTTGTATATCTTTATCAGATACTGTTACAGATCAAGTTTGACTTTCATGGTTATTTATACATTTTCACTAAGTTATAGTCCTTGAACTTAGGCGACAGCAGGTTTCCTCTCTCATTATCTGTGTGATCCGTAACCATATGTTTGACGCCATATAACCGTAAATAAAATGTGTTGAGTGTGTCATTAAATAAAACATTTCTTTCTTTCTTTTTTTGAACTTAGGATATACAAAAATGTGTTGGGCCCGGTAGGGGACATGTATTGCTTTAGCAGTACTCTCAGAATTCTTGTTTTATTTTGAAAATATAATTTTAACTTTTACTAATCACTTTGAAACCAAATTTGTCATATTTTTAATGGTTGCTTCGGTCCAAGTTATTCCATATATGAGCCTATTTCCATAACTTCACATTCTAGCAATTGTACATGGTAATCAATCATGGTAATGTAGAAGACGGTGATATACATGTATATGACTTGATAGAAAACCTGTATTAGTCACATGACACTTTCATTCCAGACTACATGCCTGCCAAGTCGTTGAAGGATTGCAGACATAATTAATGACCATGTTATATAGCGCGTAAGTTAACGTAAATTGGAAATGGAAAGTGAAAGTGATCGAGTGCCTAGTCAGTCTTTGAATAAATGATGTTATGATTTTCTTTCTGTTTTCTTTGGAGCACATAGGAGTACTGTAGGACCATGGTTGACACAAACCTTGAAAGTTCTTCAATGACAAGGTGGTTTTGAAAGTTCTTGAATGACAGAATGGTTCTTGACTGACCTTGAAAGTTCTTGAATGACGGTGGTTCTTGACAGATCTTGAAAGTCCTTGAATTACCAGGTGATTATTGACTGACCTTGAATGACAGGGTGGTTCTTGAATGATAAGGTGGTTCTTGACTAACCTTGAAAGTCCTTGGATGACGGTGGTTCTTGACTGACCTTGAAAGTTCTTGAATGACAAGGTGGTTCTTGACTGACCTTTAAACTTCTTGAATGACAGGGTGGTTCTTGACTAACCTTAAAAGTCCTTGAATGATAGGGTGGTTCCTCACTGACCTTGAAAGTCCTGGAATGACGGTGGTTCTTGACTGCATGACCTTGAAAGTAGAATGACTGGTTCTTGACATCTTGAAAGTCCTTAAATGACAGGGTGGTTCTTGACTGACCTTGAAAGTCCTTGAATGACGGTGGTTCTTGACTGCCCTTGAAAGTTCTTGAATGACAAGGTGGTTCTTGACTGACCGTATAAGTTTTTGAATAACAGGTTGGTTCTTGACTGTTCCGATTCTTAACCTCTGACAAAAAGCTCACAGAAAAAATATAAAATAATTCCAGACCTACAAAGTTTTATAGATTTTTTTTATTCATTATCATTTTCACCTCTGATCTAAAAATATTACAACCAGCATAAGGAAAATGACGAGATTGTTATCATATTAAAAATCCTTTCTGGACTAAGGAGTCCAGAAGAACCTTTACTACATAGTATCTGATTTTTTAAAAACCCCCAAGAAAACTGTTTTTTTTTCAGTTAGAATAAATTGTTACTGACCCTTATAAATTTAACTAGTCATCAGATATAGCAAATTTTCATTATATAATAACTAAATATACATACTTTATGCATCTGCCATTACTAAAAATGTTTTTACATTCTTGGATAAATAAGTTTGTATTCACTGATCTGTTTTACTGTATCAAATGTTTTTGGTGTTGGATTATGTGTTTTAACCATTATATCTTCTTTCTTCTTCTCCTATATTTCCCAGTCCTTTCCATTATATGCGTCATAGCAATTTATTTTGTTTTTTGCCAATCTTTAATTTATACAGAAACATTACAAATGCATTTATGTATCAAATTGTTATATATGACTATATAACATTATTATTCCACAAATTAGATATATGTACTTATATATAAATTATATCACTTTGATGTAAGGCCATGAATTCAAGGCTTCCCAACCTTGACATGGTCAGAATGGACTGGGGAAAATAAATATTTATATTATTATTATTTTTTTTAAAGTGACGGAGACAGCCATCTTCATATTAACTTTTGACCAGGGTCTGAAACAACTGGAGTAGCACTTTAATGATCAGAAACCATTGCATGGAATTAACCCAAGAAGGTTCCCCCTATTAGTTAGATGGTATCGGTATTGTTGGTAGTTTTAGAGAATTTGTGTGGCCATTATTTCGCCACTCGTCCATAAATGACAGAACTGCCAAAAATAAGGGACCCAACTGCAAAACCAAAACAGGGAATATAAGCTGGGAGTTTTTTCTGTATAGGGACTTGGGTGGCAGCCACGTACAGGGAGGAGGTGGAAATGCTGTCAGCTGGGCGAAATATATTAAAGTAGTGTCGGAAATAGAATAAAACTGATTTTCGTCAATTATTTCTTTCATATTAAACTGACAAATAAATATGTTGTAAATACCTATTTAATGACACTACCTAATTTAGCATTTACTTGTTCGGGCTCTCATTAATGTACAAGGTGGTGTTTACTCTTGAAATTAAAATAAAGATGTCGGTAAACAGGAGATTTGTAACCTTTACTGGAACAGACTATAACACAATTTATTTATTTGGGCTTTCATTGATGTACAAGGTGGTGTTTACTCTTGAAATTAAAATAAAGATGTCGGTAAACAGGAGATTTGTAACCTTTACTGGAACAGACTATAACACAATTTACTTGTTCGGGCTCTCATTAATGTACAAGGTGGTGTTTACTCTTGAAATTAAAATAAAGATGTCAGTAAACAGGAGATTTGTAACCTTTACTGGAACAGACTATAACACAATTTATTTATTTGGGCTCTCATTGATGTACAAGGTGGTATTTACTCTTGAAATTAAAATAAAGATGTCGGTAAACAGGAGATTTGTAACCTTTACTGGAACAGACTATGACACAATTTACTTGTTCGAGCTCTCATTAATGTACAAGGTGGTGTTTACTCTTGAAATTAAAATAAAGGTGTCAGTAAACAGGAGATTTGTGACCTTTATAGGAACGGACTATAACACATTTTACTTGTTTGGGCTCTCATTAATGTACAAGGTGGTGTTTACTCTTGAAATTAAAATAAAAATGTCAGTAAACAGGAGATTTGTGACCTATAACACATTTTCATTTACCCTTAAACAAACTTTTAATTTAAAACTGCAAGATAACTGATTATTTTGAATTGCAGCATATATTATTAATTTTGACCAGCATATTTAGTAAATATGAATTCAATATAAATACAGTAGAAATTTACACAATCTTGCAACCACTTAAAGGTGCTATATCAGAAGTTATATGTGAGCATCTGTTTGTGATAAAAATTCTCCAATAAAAATGTATTTTCTACTAGTAGATAAAATCATTTCCTATAATCATTTATGGGCATATAGTTAAAGGTGTAGTCTTTAAATGTTAAAGCAAAATTTAATAAAAACATGATTTGCAATAGCTGTCATTATGCAGCTTTATGAGATAGCACCTTTAATACAGGAAAATAGATCACAAACTCAAAATGGTTCTTGACAGTTTTGCTCAAAAGTTACTTATAAATGTATACAAATATTTTGTTTTGGAGAGGAATAGGGGTAAACCATCATCAGAAACGGTCCCTCACATATTGTAATGGCAATGAAATTGACATAATATATGTTGACCAAACTTTGTTATAGTCTGTTCAACTTCCAATAAAGTGCACAAATCACCTGTTTACCGACATATTTCTTTTAATTTCAAGAGTAAACACTACCTTGTACATCAATGAGAGCCAAAACAAGTAAATGCTAAATTAGGTAGACTCTAATTAAATAGATATTTACAAAATATTTACTTGTCTGTTTAATATATATGAAATAATCCACGAAAATCATTTTAATTCTATTTCCGACAGCACTATAGTCCAGCTGACATAGATTAGTATGTATTACTGCTCTGTGGTAACTGAAAGATATTTTGTTGTGGCATTCAAGTATTATAATTGTGTATTCTTGTTATGCTTAGTGTGGGAGGGACAGCTGGTAATCTACATCGGACCAACTAAAGTAAACTGTAGGCGTCGCTTACCTAAAAAAAAAAATAGATAGGGGTTTATAATATCAATAACTGGTAATCCTAGTCCCATGACTTGGTAAACTGTAGGTTATTTGAATATAAGAGGTTTGGGAAAGACAGCTGGTAATCTAAAGTCAGAATGACTAAAGTAAACTGGAGGCGTCTTACCAGAAGTTACGAATAGTTATAATATCTATAACTGGTAATCCTAGTCTCATGACCTGCCTGGTAAATTGTAGGTCTTTTGAATATTGGATGTAGGGAAGACTGAGTATAATAATTGATTATTCTAAGCTTGGTTACTGTTTTAACTGTGAGGGGTAACTATATATCCCTAATTACCAAGTGATTAAGTTTACATGTGGTGCTCAGCCTAGAGGTGGTGTGACACCGGTTGTAACAGGCCATGTAAGTGCTGTAACCCTTACCTGGTATTCTATAATACATATTTGAAACTAAACTAGTTAATTTAACATTTGTTAATAGTAAATTTATATATGATCTTGTTCCCTGAATACACCTAGAGCCAAGCCACTTGGGGAGAAACTACCCGATACAGGGAGATCTATAGGTATAGGTTGGAATATTTGGAGAAATATTGTTACACCTGTTGCGGGTTTCTGATTCTGTTGCTGGGGAACAGTGTTGGAAGCTCTGTGACAGAAAGATACACATTTTTTAAAATGGATGATTGCCCAACATTTTACCTTTGTAAAATTCATAATCGCTCTTAGTTACAAATAATAAAAGTCACCTCAGGGGATCATCATGTCAATGCTAATTTTCAAGCATGCATCTGTTGTTACAGGTTTGGATGGTTTATAGAACCTGCTGTTACAGAGTGGATGGATGGATGATTTTCCTCATGGTGTATACAACCTGCTGTTACAGGGTGGATGGATGGATGATTTTCCTCATGGTTTATAGAACCTGCTGTTACAGGATGGATGGATGGATGATTTTCCTCATAGTTTAGAACCTGCTGTTACAGGATGGATGGATGGATGATTTTCCTATGGTTTAGAACCTGCTGTTACAGGGTAGATGGATGGATGGATGATTTTCCTCATAGTTTATAGAACTTGCTCTTACAGGATGGATGGATGGATGGATGATTTTTCTCATGGTTTATAGAACCTGCTGTTACAGGATGGATGGATGGATGATTTTCCTATGGTTTAGAACCTGCTGTTACAGGGTAGATGGATGGATGGATGATTTTCCTCATAGTTTATAGAACTTGCTCTTACAGGATGGATGGATGGATGATTTTTCTCATGGTTTAGAACCTGCTGTTAAGGGTGGATGGATGGATGATTTTCCTCATGGTTTATAGAACCTGCTGTTACAGGATGAATGGATGGATGAATGCTTTTCCTCATGGTTTAGAACCTGCTGTTACAGGATGGATGGATGGATGATTTTCTTCATAGTTTAGAACCTGCTGTTACAGGATGGATGGATGGATGATTTTCCTCATGGTTTATAGAATCTGCTGTTACAGGATGGATGATTTTCCTCATGTTTTAGAACCTGCTGTTACAGGGTGGATGGATGGATGGATGATTTTCCTCATTGTTTAGAACCTGCTGTTACATGGTAGATGGATGGATGGATGATTTTCTTCATGGTTTAGAACCTGCTGTTACAGGATGGATGGATGGATGATATTCCTCATGGTTTATGGAAATTGCTGTTACAGGATGGATGGATGGATGATTTTCCTCATGGTTTATAGAACCTGCTGTTACAGGATGGATGGATGGATGATTTTCCTCAAGGTTTAGAACCTGCTGTTACAGGATGGATGGATGGATGATTTTCCTCATGGTTTATAGAACCTGCTGTTACAGGGTGGATGGATGGATAATTTTCCTCATAGTTTATAGAACCTGCTGTTACAGGGTGGATGGATGGATGATTTTCCTCATGGTGTATAGAACCTGCTGTTACAGGGTGGATGGATGGATGATTTTCTTCATGGTTTAGAACCTGCTGTTACAGGATGGATGGATGATTTTCTTCATGGTTTAGAACCTGCTGTTACAGGATGGATGGATGGATGGATGATTTTCCTCATGGTGTATAGAACCTGCTGTTACAGGATGGATGGATAGATGATTTTCTTCATGGTTTAGAACCTGCTGTTACAGGGTGGATGGATGGATGATTTTCTTCATGGTTTAGAACCTGCTGTTACAGGATGGATGGATGGATGGATGATTTTCCTCATTGTGTATAGAACCTGCTGTTACAGGGTGGATGGATGGATGATTTTCTTCATGGTTTAGAACCTGCTGTTACAGGGTGGATGGATGGATGATTTTCTTCATGGTTTAGAACCTGCTGTTACAGGATGGATGGATGGATGGATGATTTTCTTCATAGTTTAGAACCTGCTGTTGCAGGGTGGATGGATGGATGATTTTCCTCATGGTTTATAGAACCTGCTGTTACATGATGGATGGATGGATGATTTTCTTCATGGTTTAGAACCTGCTGTTACAGGATGGATGCAACATCTGGATAATATTACAATAGAGAGAAACGTGAGCCTGTGATACTGAAACAGGGAAATACCTTCTAAAACTAGAATAAAGCATGGCTGTATAACCATTATTTCTCAGAGATGCGTATATACATTACGTGCATTTTTATTATTATAAAAAATGCATGTTGTAACGGAACATATTTCCATACAGACATATATATATAGGCTATATACATGTATATATATTATATATAATAGAGGCTTGTATAATACAATTTAAATTCCTAATATATGATATTGACAATACCGAAAAACACTAGTAATAACCTCTCTTTCTTTCTCTCTCTCTTTCTATATATATATTTGGGTTTAAACGATGCCACAGAATTAATAGCATTTTGGCAAATTTGACCAGAAAATATGCAGCCAAATTCAAGTAACATTTAGTCAAGCAGAATATTTGTTTTTAATATAGGTATCCACCTGCAAACAACACATGGTTTCTGAATTATCTTTTTGGTGAGTTGCTAGGAATAGCTAAATTTAACTTTAAATCACATTTGACGATTTGACAAATGACAGCTTAAACAATGCAATATATAGTAACTTGCATTTGGCAACAAGATCTAACTAGTTTTTATACACATTTTCCTATATTTACAATAAGGCACATTGTGACGGTACATGCTCTTAATTAGTTTTCGCCTGTGGCGATTTTAATTGTGTTAGAGGGCCGTGTGCAGTTTCATTGCACGTAGCCCAGGTGGGCAACTTGTTACGTAATACTTCGCGCGATCGGGCATTCCAATATGCACTTAGTCCAGCTGTGGAGGCCATGTGGCGAGTAGTTACGTAATACCTCTGCGAGTGCGGTTTCGACGACCGTGATTTGGCGACGATAGCGTCAGTAAGTCTGACGATCAGAGAGAAATAATACCGCTTGGTCGCGTTGGAAATATCAGATGATAGGGGGAGGTACCGCCTTGTACCCCCAGGCGAATTCTGATTTTATAATAAATAGCTAGTTTTTAGAGATATCGAGGAGAACGAAAAGGAAGCTTCCCGGGAACGTTAGTCCATTTGGACTTTGGTAAATATCATTTCTGCTCTGTGTATAACCTTGATGTGATTGATGTGACTTTCAATATTTTGATACTGTATTATACCAATATTCTTTAGACAGTGTCTTTGGTCATCTGACGAAGTAAATCGTAGACTTTTTGTTCTAACATTATACGAGTATTTGGTAATATAAAGCTTAGCCAGTCATCCTAGACGACCTAGGTAAACTGTAGGTTATTGTCTTTATTGTGATAGGTACCAGTATTAATTCTGTGTTACAAGATTACTGAAAGAGTAGTTGAGGGTTAATTAAAAATTAACCCGTTAGGAATAGAGCTGTAATTCCTTTATTAATTAAGTTCCCCAAGAAGCGTTTCTCAATTATCACACGTTACTGAACGAGTAGTAAGGGTTAATTAAAAATTAACCAGTTAGGAATGGTGTTGTAATTCCTTTATTAATTAACTTCTGGAAGCGTTTCTCAATTATCACACGTGTGGGTGTGGTGTAACGGTGAAGTGATTCGCATATTGTGTAACTAGACACCTAGAGATTAACTAATTAAGTGATCAGTTCTGGGTTGTTATGATTGCTGTTATTAATTAACTACTACGGCTGTACATTTGTCAGCGTAGATTAATACAGATTCCAAAGTGTATTGTGTTTTTGTTGTGTTTTCTAGAGAACTAACGTGCTATAATAATATATACTTTATATAAGATCGTATCTCTGATCATACCTAGACGAGCCAAAGCGGGTTTGAACTGCCTGTTACAGAGAGATCTAATAGATATACAGTTAGGAGAGATATTTGATAATCGTGTTTTATTCAGTTACGGGAATTATAGAATCCCCGTGACACACATACTCACGTCCATTGTGAAATATTGGTTGGAATGGGGAAAAGTATAGTCACTGAAGGGTATGGCGGTGGTGGGTGGTAGTATTACATGTACTGCAACCAATAGCACTCTAACACTGAGTAACTTGTACAAGTACATTGTGCAGTGTTTTGTTAATTCTTTCTTGTTTAAAGAGTCCCAGTGTGAAATCAAGTTAACCAGTTATAAACTCCCATTTATGTGTCACTTTTACCTCAGTGCATGTTTGTGAAACCCATAAAAAAAACTTTAAAAAAACAAAACTTCCCACAGATGTCAGTGGATTCAAATAATTAATTCCAGCTGGCTGGCACTATGCCAGGTTTTCCACCAAACAAATCCATTTGCTAGCCAGATGTGCGGGATTGTGTTTCACTTTTCAGGCTAGACTCCCAATTCTGTGATATAAGTGAGCTTTTGTGTGAGGGCCCATTGATGGATAATGGGATTGTTTTCTATAGTCCATTTCAAACTATATATATAAAAAATATATATTATTCAGTTATAGGTCGCATGGTAGGTTGATCGAATGTAGGACAATTGCTCACCAATAAAGTGAGAAATAGGACAATTGCTCACCTTTATTTTTCATTTTAATTTTTAAAAAAAATTAAATAAAAATTTAATTTCCAGTATCAGTGGGTGTATAGAAATATCAGTTAAACACAATAAAATAACAAAATTAATTCTAAATTAACTATATTTTATTTCAATTCAGCACATCAGTTCAGCATAGAAATGTCCGTTAAACATATTTTAATAAAATAACAAAACTAATTATAAAACAACTATATTTTAAACAACTTTAGCACATCAGTTCAGTATAGAAATGTCAGTTAAACACATTTTAATAAAATTTTAATCAAAGGTGACCACGACATTAGGATGATCATGAAAAAGGAGAGTAAACAGTAATAATAATAAAGGTGAGCAATTGTCCTGTTTCTCACTTTATTGGTGAGCAATTGTCCTGTGAGGTATTGTCCTGTGAGGTATTGTCCGGTGAGCAATTGTCCGTACTCCAGGTTGATCAGTGGTAATTGACAGCTGTGACAAGTGTTTTGTGTGTGTTTACTAACCATCTGCTTATTTTTTGTATTTTAATGTGGGTTTTTTTTTTTTAACGAGTTTATTGCCCCCAGATCAGTTGACAGTGTCACGGTTGGGGAGCCTTGAATCATTGCCTTACAAAAATACATGTATATATTCATACCTTCTAGTTACATACATTTGAATTTTTTTAAAAACAATACATAAATATGAATACAATAATGATTTTGATCTGAGGGGGACAGTGGAGAGAGAATGGACAAATGGAATGAATGGGGGAAAAAAGAGGAAAGATAAACAGAAACTAAAAAAGAGAGAAAGAAGAATGTATTATTTACTCGTATTGTAGATTAAGATTGGTTTTCTGGTTCTACTGAATTTTTTGTATATCCAAGCAAGCCCAGATTTTCCTCTAGGTTAACAAAATGTGCAGTATGAAAATCAGGGTTCTAAATTGAACTGGGTTTCAAAATCAGGGTTCTAAATTGAACTTGGTATCAAAATCAGGGTTCTAAATTGAACTGGGTTTCATAATCAGAGTCATAATTGAACATTGCATAAGGAGCAGGGTTCTTTATTGATCTGGGTAATGAAATCAGAGTCTTTAATTGAACTGGGTTTCAAATGCAGGGGTCTGAATATAGACCTTAATGGTATCAGAATCTAGGTTCTTTTTTAACTTAGTATCAGGATTCCAAATTGAACATAGTATCAGAATCAGGGTTCTAACTTGCACATATCGAAATCATAGATCTTTATAAATTGTAGTTGGTATCTTAATCAGGGTTCTAAGCTGAACTTTGTATCAAAATCAGGGTTCTAAATTGAACTTGGTATGAAAATCAGGCTTCTAAATTGAACTTTGTATCAAAATCAGGGTTCTAAATTGAACTTGGTATGAAAATCAGGCTTCTAAATTGAACTTTGTATCAAAATCAGGGTTCTAACTTGCACATATCGAAATCATAGATCTTTATAAATTGTAGTTGCATGGTATCTTAATCAGGGTTCTAAATTAAAATGGTATTGGAATCAGGGTTTCTTTATTGGACTTGATATCAGAATAAGAGTTCTAAATTGAAATGATTATCAGAATCGGGGTTCTAAATTGAAATGGGTATCAGAGTCCTATATCTTATTAAATTGAACAGTATCAAAATAGAGTTCTTTAGTAAACTAGCTATTGGAAATGGTGGTTCTATATTGAACTGGTTATCAGAATCAGGGTTCTAAATTGAACCGGTATAAGAGTCAAGGTTTCTTTATTGAACTTGGTCAGAATCAAGGTTCTTTATTCAACTGAGTATCAGAATCAGGGTTCTAAATTGAACTTGATATCAGAGTCATAGATATTTTAAAATTGAACGGTATCAAAATAGGATTCTTTAGTAAACTTAATTACTACCGGAATTGGAGGTTCTTTATTGAACTGGGTATCTGAATTGAGATTCTAAATTGGACATTGTGTCAGAATCAGAGGTTCTTCAGGGAACGTTTTGTCCAGTATTGCGTTGCTCTTCGCTACACAAATTTCAGAAATAGCTATACAAATCTGTAACATTAAGTACAAGTTGCTAATCAATTTTTAAGCTGATTGCAAATGTTGATAATAAAAAATTTGAAAACCAAAGTATTTCCTGTTCTTTATTGAACTGGGTAGCAAAATCAATGTTCTAGGTTAAACATGGTATTAAAATCAGAGTTTCTTATTCCTTTTTGCCAGATGTTTGCTTTCTGTTAAATGTACCTGTCAAAACCATGGAACATTCAGTTTATTCCAGATTTTTATGGCTGTACATGTATTTCTTTACTTACGCGTAGGAATGTTTATTGGATTCATTGTGTCTCAGTAACTGGGTATTAAACAAGGTCTTGTGGAAAGGAATGCCGTGAGATGTGATAAAAAAAATTCCTCTTAGAGCCACCGACATAGGAATGATTTTTTGGTGATAATAACATTAATAGTGTAGGTTTTTTTCCCCTATGCCAAATACCTGTGAGATGTTATCTGTGTTTTTGTAAAATTTGGTAGTAATGTTGTAAAGAACGGGCAGGATCTAACTCAGTCAGTAGAGGTGCTTTGGTTGTAGAATTAAATCACCTCAGTAATCCCATTCTTTAATTGTTACCCCCCTGCCCCCTGTCACCAGTCAGTGGAATATTACTGGTATATTAAAGACCGTCAGGATTTCTGCCAGAGTGTATGAAGGGTAAAATTACGTACCCTAAAATCTAGTGTTCATTTTCAAAGGATTTCATATCCATAACCACCCTGTAATCCATAACCACCCTGTAATCCATAACCACCCTGTAGAGTTACATACAGTATACATTTGATCTGTTTTGTTTTTGTTACATACCCTGGAATTATTTTCTGGCAGAAAGCCTGGCCTTGGTGTGTGCTGTGCAGCCTGTGGAAAAAGTTAAAGTTTGTTTATTTTTGTTTAATGACACCACTAGAGCACATTGATTTATTAATCATCGGCTATTGGATGTCAAACATAAATTGGTAATTTTGACTTATAGTCTTAGAGAGGAAACCCACTACATTTTACCATTAGTAGCAAGGGATCTTTTATATGCACCATCCTATAGACAGGACAGCACATACCACAGCCTTTGATATACCAGTCATGGTGCACTGACTGGAATGAGAAATAGCTCATTGGGCCCACCGATTGTGATCAATCCTAGACTGACCACACATCAAGTGAGTGATTTACGACTGGGCTACGTTTCGCCCATGGTTGTAGAATCGAATTCCCTCTGTAGACTTAGATAAAACAAAAATTCTATCCCAGTCTGTCCCCCATGATTGGTACATGTAAATCAAAGGCTATGGTATGTGTTATCCTGTCTGTGGGATGATGAATATTAAAAACATCAGTTTCTGCTAATGTAAAAATGTACTGGGTTTCTTCTGAGACTATGTCAGAATTAGCATATGTTTGACATCTTCATGTAATAGCCTATAATTAATAAATCTATGTGCTCTAGTGGTGTTGTTGAACTAATCAAACTTTAATTGTAGTGAAGAATGTGTGTGTGTGTATGTGTTAATTCAGCGAAACTCTTTGGTTTGGTGAATATATTGTAAACAAGGATTGCTTTACTGCTTGCTGTTGGCAGTTTGTTTGTTAATAAGCATGGTAAAAACAAACAAGCCGTCTGAATCTATACACTGTTGGATCGGCCAGCTTTCTGGCTTATTTGTAGCAAACAGGACCTGTGTAAAACAGTACACTAAAACCTGTGTTAAGAAACCACCTAAGTAATGTCAAAATGTAACCTCATAATACAGGTGCATATAGTGTCGCTGTCATTGTGGTAGATCAGACAGGTCAGTAGATGGAATAAAACAAATTTTAAAACTTGTATTTTATAAAACTGAGTTGTATTTTTTTATAAACTTGTATTTTATGAAACATGTATTGTTATATGCAGATCGATTCTCGTCAGTGTGCCCATTGGGATATTTCTCATTCCAGCCAATGCATCACAACTGATATATCAAAGGCTGTGGTATGTGTTGTCATGTCTGTGGGATGGTGCATATAAAAGATCTGTTGCTACTAATGGAAAAATGTAGTGGGTTTCCTTTCTAAAACTATACATGCATGTCAAAATTACCAAATGTTTGACATCCAATAACTGATGATTAACAAATGAATGTGCTCTGGTGATGTCGTTAGACTGAAAAAACAAATTGTTATATGCAATCAGAAGTGTGGTTATCAGATCCATTACATCTTTCATTGCCACTCAGAAATGTGTTTGTGACAAGGGAAGGGATTGAGAGAACAGTTACACAAGATGTTATCTCTTACATACATATACAAATGTACTTGTAGTGTAAGTCAATACAATAAAACAGTAATTAGGTGATAACTATCTTGTATTTGACCACTTGTGACATTAATGCCAATTTTATTGTCACAGATTGAGCTTTTGAGTAAAACAGATATTTGCCGCTGTAAAACCAGCATTAACGTCCACAGATGATCTAATATAACATTGTTGTCCCCATTCTAATTCAATAAATCCATTTTTAAAAAGTTTGTTCATGTAAATAATAATATTTTGTACAAAAATGCAGTGTTAACAAAAATCTGGTCATTACTATCATGTTTCAAGTCATTCACCTTAAAATATAATTATAGCACAGGCAAATTTAAATATTCATGCTTACGTTTTCACTTTTCTTTTTTGTATTTTGTTTTAATATGTTTATTTAATGACATCATTAGAACACATTGATTAATTAATCATCGGCTATTGGATGTCAGACATTTGGTAATTATGACTCGTAGTCATCAGAGGAAACCTACATTTTTCCTAATTCAGCAAGGGATATTTTATATGCATTTTCCCACAGACAGAAAAGCACATACCTCTTGTGGTACACTGGTTGGAACGAGAAAAACCCCAAATTAGTTGAATAGATCCACTGAGGTGGTTCGATCCTGCGACGCTAGCACCTCAAGCGAGCACTCAACCGACTGAGTTAAATCCCGCCCCTTTGTTTTAATAATGACTGATTATTACTGATTTCATTTATTCCAAATACTCGTCATGATAACTGGGTCTCAACAACGAGTACTTTGGGAAGATTCTTAATTCAACATAGGGCGAGACGTAGCCCAGTGGTAGCTTGATGCTCAGTCGGTTTGGGATCGATCCCTGTTGGTGGGCCCATTGGGCTATTTCTTGTTCAAGCCAGTGCACCATGACTGGTACATCAAAGGCCGTGGTATGTGCTAGCCTGTCTATGGGATGGTGCATATAAAAGATCCCTTGCTGCTAATTGAAAAGAGTAGCTCATGGAGTGGCAACAGCGGGTTTCCTCCCTCAATATCTGTGTGGTCCTTAACCATATGTCCGACGCCATATAACCGTAAATAAAATTTGTTGAGTGTGTCGTTAAAGAAAACATTTCCTAACTAATTCAACATACTTGCCATGATATACCTTGGCATTCATGTCAGTGTGCATACATAGCGACACAAAACTCCTTAGATTAAAACATAAAATTTACAAGAACATGCATTTTGCTTTAGAATAGTATCAAAGGTGATATTTTAAAAGTATGTTCATCTAAAAGGTGAAAAGTAACAAATATGTAAATAGACATGTGTTGGGAAATCCCCCAAATTTCTGACACATTAATGCTGGTTTTATAGTGTTGCAAATTAATTTAATTAGTCAGTCAAATTTCTCGTTAAATGCAGATTAAATTAGAATTGTGTTTTTTTTCTTCAGATTTTATCTTACCCGTTAATGCTCAATGCAACCTACCTGTATGTCCTCTTAAAATCAGGAAATCACTATATTGACATCCAAAAGAAACTTTACATTAATAAAATTTGAATAATTTGATAAATATTGTTGCTAATTGAAAAGAACCAACTTAGAAACCACCTTACAAACACTTTGTATGTATCAAGAAGTGTATTGTGACATTTATATGTTGAACTTAATGATACTTTCATATCCCACATTACCGTTTTGTTGGTTTTCTGTGATACAATTTCAAGCCTTGTAAAGTTTGTTTTGGTTGACGGTATATATGATGTATTTGACCATTTGTGTAAATTAATGCTGGTTTCACTTTGTTACCAAATAAGGTTTACCAGCAATGAAAAATGGAGCAGTATAACCAATATTTGTTCAATAAAAAGTTTATTTTGTTTGATGACACCACTAGAGCACATTGATTAATAAATCATCAGCTATTGGATGTGAAACATTTGATATTTCTGAGTCATAGGAGGAAACCCTCTACATTTTTCGTAATGCAAGCAAGGTATTTTTATATGCACTTTCCCACAAATAGGAAAGCACATACCATTGCTTTTGATCAGTTGTGGTGCACTAATTAGAATGATAATAGGATCCACTGAGGTGATTTGATCCTGTGATGCAAGCACCTTAGGTGAGCACTCAACCGACAGCGCTAAAGCTCATTCCCTTGTTCGGTAAAATTAAGATTAATATTGGCAAATGATAAAATACAAAATGCTTAAAAGGTAGGTTAATTAGTGTACTAGTAGCACATTGTTCAGTCCCCAAAACATGGTGTTGTACGTGTGTGCAGATGTTACACAATAAACACAACATGATCATGTGAGCTAGCAGCTTGAATCAAATTGAAAGCTCGGATTGAATTGGTTAATTATTTTTTTCAAGAGATAAATTGTCTGGTTTATTGGAAGATCAGCTGTTGTTTGTGAATTCAAACATAAAGACGAGATCAGGTTGACTTGTATTATGGTAGTGATGAAAGGAAAGTTTGTGCTGTTACGGACATTACCGAACACAGGTGTATCATCTGTAGTAAGTAAATCTATGTACAGTTGAAGGAAGGAAATGTTTTATTTAACGACGCACTCAACACATTTTATTTACAGTTATATGGCGCCAGACAGATATTGAGAGAGGAAACCTGCTATCGCCATTTCATGGGCTACTCTTTTCGTTTAGCAGCAAGGGATCTTTTATATGCACCATCTCATAGACAGGGTAGTACATACCACGGCCTTTGATATGCCAGCCGTGGTGCACTGGCTAGAACGAGAAATGGCCCAATGGGCCCACTGACGTGGATTGATCCCAGACCGACCGCGCATCGCGCGAGCGAGCGCTTTTCCACTGGGCTACGTCCCACCCCTATGTACAGTTGAATCCAGTTGGCTTGAGAAAATGTTCGACCCATTGAGTGTGTCATCTATAGTAAGTAAATTTTGCAAATGTCAATTAAGTAGTGAGGGGTGTGTCAGCAAATCTATGTACAGTTGAATCCCATTGGCTCGAACCCTGTTGGTGCTCGAGAAAGTGTCAACATCGGTCAACATCGTGTAAGTGTAACTAAGACTGTTTTTGGTTTGAGCGGTGCAGTATATTCGATCCTTCCGAGTTCGACCCAACAATATTATACTGTATAGTGAAAAATATTTTCTTTTTAAATATGTTAATACATGGAGTAAAACCTGTCAAAACTGGACCCTCAGTAAACGGAATTCTTTTATAAGTGGATGTTTTTCAGTCCCTTACAAAACAGAACCTCTCTAGACTGGATACTTCTTCAAACCAGACTTTCTACTTTGTCCCATCAGTGTCCAGTTGGCGCAGTTTCACTGTATATATATATATTTTTTTTTTTGTGATAAAATTTATTGATGATTTAAATCTACACGAAAGGCAATGAGATTCAGCTGATTAATTTTGAATAAATTGAAGAAAACAAAATTAATGTTGACCTAATTTTTGTTATTCAATGTATTTAATGGGCAAATATGTACAGTTTTGAATTGGATTTTTTTATTTTATTTAAATAAAAATATCTGTTGCAAGACCAATATTTTTATGTACAATTTTGACATGGAGAGGAGACGCCCCACCCCACCCCACCCCACCCCACCCACCTGCAGTGAGTATAGTAAAACAAAAAAAATACTCTTTGGATACTAATGAAAATGTTTACAGTAATTATGACTGACGGATCACAAGTATCTGGTTTTGAAACATTAAAAAAAAACATTTGATGTCATCAAGACTAGGAGTCAAAATTACCAAATGTTTGACATCCAATAGCTGATGATTAATAAATCAATGTGCTCTAGTGGTGTCATTAAATTAAAAAAAAATACTTTAACTTTTAAAGTTTGTATGCTTGTAAAAATGTTGACAATTGTGACTGACCCTTCATGAATGTCTGCATGTGTCTGAAACATTAAAAAAGCTTTCTGTGTCATTAGTTTCAGAAGAGCTTGTTTTAGTGGCATGTCATTACCCATAACTCTTTGATGCTGATGCCAGTTTCCTGTGACATGACCTTCTAAGGGCATGACAACTGGACCATTAAACGATTGTTCTGTGGGGAAGTACTAATTGATCACATAGCGATCAAGGATCAAGTCAAGCTTTGTTGTTTTGTTTTGTTTTGTTTTGTTTTTGTTTGCCCCTTTCTAATTAATTGATGTTGACACAGAACTGGAAATGTAATGCTTTCAAGTTAAGTCCTCTGACCTTGTGGGCTCTTCTGTTGCAGTGTATTTTCATTATTAGGTGACAGGCAGCCATGTTTGGCAGCTATATTGCTGCTGGTAGGGGGGTGTATGTGTGTCTTATTTGTCATGTTTAGTTATAAACCTCTGCATTCAGTATTTTTAGGGTATAGGGACGTAGCCCAGTGGTAAAAATCTTTGGTCAGTCTAAGATTGATCCTTGTCGGTAACCTATTGGGCTTTTTCTCGTTTCAGCCAGTGCACAATGACTGGTATATATCAAAGGCCGTGGTATATGTGCTATCCTGTGTTGGGGTGGTGCCTATATAAGATCCCATGCTACTTAGGAAAAATGTAGCAGGTTTCCTCTGCAAGACTGTATGTCTGAATTACAAAATGTTTGACATCCATTAGCCAATGAGAAATAAATCAATGTGCTCTAGTGGTATCGTTAAACAAAACAAACTCTTAGTATTTTTACCATTATTTGACACCCAATAGCTGATGTATTTTTGTGCTAGTGTTGTATATTGCTGCCTAATTTTCATGATTATAGTTATAAACCTTTGCATTCAGTATTTTTACCATTATTTGACACACGATTAATGATGTATTTTTGTGCTGGGGTTGTATAACGCGGCTGCTATACTGCTGCCTAATTTGCATGATTACAATTATAAACCTCTGCATTCAGTATTTTTATCATTGTTTAACACCCAATTACTGATGTATTTTTGTACTAGGGTTATCCTGTTTCATGATTACAGTTATAAACCTCTGCATTCAGTATTTTAATCATTATTTGACTGGGGTTATAGGCATACAGGCTGCAATTTTGTGGGCTGATTTTTTGCCTGAATCTAGGTAACAACATTTATTCATACATGTATTAGCATTAGCCATTACTGCCAAACAGTGATATAGGGTTGCAAACAAATCACTATACATTTTTACATGGATTACAACTAGTATTGTGGGCGGAATGATGGAAATGCGTGGTGATGTGGTTTCACTTTCAGGTCATACAGCTCATGTTGCATGAATATCTGTGTAGTGTTTGGCCAAATTTGATGATTTGCATCCACACGCACGCACACACACACACACACACACACACACACACCCCACACACACCCCACACACACACTGTGATACACACCTATCTCATACGTTTATGGAGGGGTATCATTAAACATTCATTCATTCATTCAGTATACTCTATATACAGTGTTCACTGTTCAAATAAACACTTGTCCGTTTGTCCTGACAAGTGAAAATGTGCTTGGATAAACAAATTTTACCTCAATGGCTATCCTATGGACAAGTAAAAAAAAAACTTTCAATACAGTTTCATTTTGAGCAGTCAAAAACATTGTCCTTGCACCTGAATGAAACAACTACTTATTTGGACAAGTGAAAATATTGGTCGACAAGTCGATTTTTAGATGTAGTGATCTGGTGCATCAGTGAAAAATTTCACTTATTTCTATCACTGATATACCCACCTACTTGTCCCAAACAGACTCCAGTTTTCAGAGATAATGAACACCCTGCTGTTTTAAAGTTGGTTTCATTACAAACATATCAGACGTTGTTTTTGGGTTGTTGTTTTTTTATCAGGAATCTGAATCTTATAAAAGAAAATCTTGTGAATTCAGATTGATTCTAATAAACACTACGCATATTTTTCACTATTAGAGTGGGTTTTGATCACTGAAATCAAACATTAATTAGATTTTATTGTTTAGATTATCCATTTCCCCATATCTGAAGTGTTTTTTGTTATCTTGTTAATAACACAAAAAGCATTTATTTAATTTTTTTTAAATGTACCTGCATCTGAGAAGTATAATGGAGTCGAGTTGTAGCTTATTTTCAAGGGCATTTCCCCGTATCAACGTCACAGACTCTTGTTTCACTCTGTTATAACCGTATCTAAATGTGTTACAGGATTGTAGATTAACTAAACTGGAACCGGCATCGTGGTAGGCCATTGGTCTACAGGCTGGTAGGTACTGGGTTTGGATCCCAGTCGAGGCATGGGATTTTTAATCCAGATACCGACTCCAAACCCTGAGTGAGTGCTCTGCAAGGCTCAATGGGTAGGTGTAAACCACTTGCACAGACCAGTGATCCATAACTGGTTCAACAAAGGCCATGGTTTGTGCTATCCTGATTGTGGGAAGCGCAAATAAAAGATCCCTTGCTGCTAATCGGAAGAGTAGCCCATGTAGTGGCGATAGCGGGTTTCCTCTCCAAATCTGTGTGGTCCTTCAACATATGTCTGACGCCATATAACCGTAAATAAAAGGTGTTGAGTGTGTCATTAAATAAAACATTTCTTTCTTTTTTTAAGATACAATCTACATGTATATCTTAAAACAAAAGACAAGCACCTGGTCTGACATTCAATGTTCAGATAACATCTAATATTAGAAAATATAATTTCCCTATCCATATTCACCACGACTGGTATATCAAAGGCCATGATATATGCTGTCCTGTATGTGGGAAATTGCAGATAAAAGATTCCTTGCTGCAAGACAATGGGTAAAACGTTTTACCAAATGTTTGACATCCAATAGCCTTACAATGATTAATAAAATCAATATGTATCCTTATGCTGTCATTAAACCAAAAACAATCATAACTTTTCCATATTTATATTGTTTAAATAAAAGTAAAATGCTTTTATACATAGAACTTTACTTTCCTGTCTGGGAAAGTGCCTATAAAAGATCCTCTGATTGCTACGAGTCAGAATTACCAAATGTTTAATATCCAACAGCCGATGATTAATTAATCAGTGTGCTCTAGTGGTGTCTGGAACATTACCTTTTACCCAATCCACATTGCATAACAGAATCTGTAGATATATATTTTCTTAATGTTTCAGGCAGTTTAGTGAGGTATGCCGATCCACATTGCAATACTGAATCTATAAATATAATTTTCTTAATGTTTCAGGCAGTTTAGTGAGCTATGCCGATCCACATTGCAATACCGAATCTATAACTATAATTTTCTTAATGTTTCGGGCAGTTTAGTCAGCTATGCCCAACCACATTGCAATACAGAATCTATAACTATAATTTTCTTAATGTTTCAGGCAGTTTAGTGAGCTACATGTATGCCGATCCACATTGCAATACCAAATCTATAAATATAATTTTCTTAATGTTTCAGGCAGTTCAGTGAGCTATGCCGATCCAGATGAAGTGTGAGCCACAGGACGCCGTCCCTTTGCAGAACCAGGTGCCCTACGTACAGCAGCTGCAGCAGGTGGTCGGCAATGGCCTGGGGTGCCGGCCGCAGGTCGGGATATCTGTCGCTCAGAGTTATCCCTCGGACGTTCCTCCAGTGTGCAGCAGCATTCATTCTTCTAACCCACCTCCAGTTCACAAGGAGAAGCCTCTTGCTGATACTGACGATCTGACGTCTGCTGAGAACATCGAGGATCGAGTGGATGTAGACAGCATCAAGGGCGTGTTTGGGTGGGAGACGCTGGATGGTGTCAATGTTCCGTATATTCTCAGAAGGAAAAAGAAGTATGTCGCTGTGAGGATAGTTGAAAGAAAGTTGCTCAGTAGGTATCCCAATTCGTTTCCTGACGAACTCAGCAAGAAGGAGCCTTTGGTGAGCTACTTTGTGACTGAGAACGAAGCGAAACTCTTAAATGAGATTAACAGCATCCACTGCAGTTACGAGTATGGGCAACAGGAGTTTACGGGCAAAGATCTTATTGTGGATCTTAGTGAATTTGAAGATTTTTATAATATTGTAAAAAAGACTTTCCCAGAAAATGTTCTGGCACAATTTAGGAATGGTACTCTACAACAAATTTCGCCACGTTCTTTACAACAACAACCTTTACAATCACAACAACCTTTACATTCACAATCCTTACAGTCACAAACTTTACAGTCACAACCTTTACAGTCACAACCTTTACCATCTCCCTCTTTACCACTACCAGAACATGACAAGGTGGAGTTGGCTAAAGTTTGTGGTTGGGTACAGATCAACAATACAGTGTCGCCTTACATCAAGCGATTCAATGGAAAGTATGTGCCTCTTTCAGTGATCAAATATGCAGCAGGTTTGCTAACGGACATTCAGATTGAAGGAATATTGCCAACCCTCGCCGAGTGCAACCTGCTCAATGACACGTGTAAAATTGCTGGATTCGATTTTAACTTCGGTCAGAGTACGAAAGTCATTCACCTGTCTGAAGTTACACAACGATGTAAAGTGAACATTCTGGAGCTTCCATTCGATGATCCTCTGTCCCATGCCCAGTACATTGATATTATTCCTTCCAGTCCGCCAGTATTACTACAGCAGGAGGAGAGAGCGGTCGGCATCCCATCACAGCCCAATCTGACTACCTCTGATCTCAGACTCGAAAACATCCAGCCACAGGCCGAAAATGTTCCACCCAATGTCAATCCGAACGTGAATCCCTTTGGAAGATATCCACCTCACTATCCACCACCAGCTGCCCCGTCAGCACCTCCACCACCACCATATCCTTACATGAACCTGGTAAACATGATGCGGCAACAGTTTACTCATCCAGGAATGTCTAACTATTCAGCACTGACCCATGGGCAGCGTCTTCCAGTGATGTCACCAGAGGCAATGCAAGGCAGTGGCCCAGTCCCAAACATGAGCTCGCCACCAAGACAGCATATGTCGTTAAAAGCAAATCATCAAGGAAGTCATTCATCTCAAGTTAAACCCAACACAAATCCGTATGCTAGGGGTTCATTTGGACCTAATTCGGCTGGAAATTCTTATGGACCACCTCATCCTCCTACCAGTTCTTATGGGCCCAAACCTTGTAGAAGTCCATTTGGACCTACATCCCCTGGCAGTCAGTTTGTGCCTGGCCAACCACAGCAGTCCCCTGGCAACCAGACAGTAATGTACATGAACAGGATGATGTCACCACAGTTGATGCCAAATGGACATGCACAAGGTCCGAATCCTTATCTCAGTCAACCTGGCCCTCGAGGTCCAGGGAACAATGTACCAAGACAGCATTTTCCATACAATCAGCGATTCAAGTCTCCAAATGTTTCTGTGGTCCCAAACACTTCAGTTAACACCATGAAGATGCCACAGAGGGTGTCTGCATCACAGTTTTCAACAGCCCCACCAGTCGCTGTTTCACAGATGGGAGGAGGTGGTCAGCCAAATTTGCCAGCCTGTAGTCCACAGTTTCCTGGAAGTAATATCATGGCACGTAGTCCACAGTTTTCTGCAAGTCGGGTAACACCAGCAGTTACAGAAAATAAGACTGTCAGCAATTGCCGGATATCTCCCAAACAGGTGACACCAGCTGCTTCATCTGCTGCATCTGCTTCCTTGAGAACACCTTCAGCTGGTCCAGCTTCTGATGTAGTGAAACCTCCAGAGAGCACTGACAAGATGGTGAGTAAGATCACAGGAGTCGTGCTACATGGGAAGAGCATTTCGTGCATGAGTGTGAATGAGTCGGACAGGACAGGACAGTTTTGTCTGATCGAGGCCGTGTGTAAACTCTACTTCTCTCAGAGCAGCATGAACGAGTTCTTGTACGCCTTACAGAATGTCCTAAAGATCCCCTTGTACGCCTGCACAGACAGTGAGGAGAAAGCTTTCATTCAGTATTACAACCTTCCCGTTTCCGTGTTGAAATGCAATAAGATGATCAAACTGACTGACTTGAACAGCTACTTCCCGCAGATGTTGTACATGTTCACGCAGACCGCTGCAGAGTCTGAGAAGGGTGGCTCTGACACTGCTAGATTGTCGTCCGGTAGTGCTAGTAACAGTGTTGTGCCTAGTGATGTACCCGACAACAGTGAGCAGCAAACGCGCAAGCGACTTAGTTCTTCTCCTATGGAGGCCTCGGGAGCTAAGCAGCCTTGTCGTCGACTGGAGGAGATGGTGAAGAAATTGAAGGAAGGTCAGGGAACTGGAGATGAAGGTAAGAAATATGACAAAGTCTGAAAATCTGAACTGGTTCTGTGAACTCTTTGAACAAATTCTTGTACATGTATTTTGCTTCCCCCCCCCCCACCCCCCTCCCCCTTTGTCTTCTTTTAAATTTTTTTTGGGGGGGGGGGGGTAGGTGGTGGCTGAATATAGATTAAAAGCTATATAATTTAGAAATAAAAAAATGCTTTTGGTTTGGATTTTTAAGAATCTTTTAAACATTAAAAATATTTTTTAGGTTTTAAAAAAAAAAAACTATTGACTATAGACGTAGCCAATTCTGTTTGTAAGCCCAAGAATTTACTATTTGGCTGTAGTACAAGAGATTACCCCATCAATGTTTGAATCTGTAACCAGATGATGAGTCTTTATTAAATAGTATTGTGATCTACAACCAGCTAGTACATGTGTACATGTAGATCAGAAGATTGACCTGTCGGTGTTAGAATCTTTAACCAGATTTTTTCATTCAACGTTTCATGGTGATTCTGTATTTACCAGAACTTTGGTTGTAGTTGAGAAGAATGCCCCATCATTGCTAGAATCCTTAACATGAATCTTTTCATTCAACTTGTCACTTCCATCTACATTTTGCTATGAGATGCATGGTGATTCCATATTTATTAGTTCAGATGAATGCTCCATCTTTGCCTGAATCAGGAATGTGAGAGCTACATGGAAATCCGCTTTTCCATTTCGTCTACAAAAACATGATGTTCAGTACTGTTGACCACACAAGGTTTATTTGCATATTTTCACGGTTTCAAGTTTATGATGTGTGCCTTATATTATAAGTTATAACCAGTTTAGATTTGTTAGCAATGAATGCAATTTTTGGCAGTTCCAGGGTTTGCAAACAACAATTTTTCCTTCAGGGGCCCTTAATTGAGTGGCCCCTGGACCCCGGCCGCAGTTAATTGAGTGGCCCCTGGACCCCGGCCGCAGTTAATTGAGTGGCCCCTGGACCCCGGCCGCAGTTAATTGTGTGGCCCCTGGACCCCGGCCACAGTTAATTGAGTGGCCCCTGGACCCCGGCCGCAGTTAATTGAGTGGCCCCTGGACCCCGGCCGCAGTTAATTGAGTGGCCCCTGGACCCCGGCCGCAGTAAACATTTTTTGTTCCAGCCCCTCTCAAATCCCTGTAGAATCCTCAACATGAATCTTTTCATTCAACTTTTAATTTACATGCACATTTTGCTATGAAACTCATGGTTATTCTCTGTTTACTAGTTGAACTTTGTGTCTTGTGTCATTATTACTAGCCCTTCAAGGTATGTGATCAAAGTACTGTAAATCATGAAAATAATGTGTTATGATATTATTGTGTTGGGACAGGTACACACTAAAATGCACTTTTTGTTAATGCATCTGGCAAATGCAATTTTTAAAAATCACAAAGCAAAACAAATCATGGGAATTTGTTTAAACGTTTGGCAAACCGATCAAAGTACAATGTACAAAAACTATTTTAATAAAGATTTTAAGATAGCTGAAAAAGATCAAATGTTTTTAAAAAATTTTGTAATGTGAGATAACATTGTTCTGTTCTTATATTTCTATCTTTTTTTTATTGAATCAATCGCATGGATATAACCAGCTGATAAATGTAGTTTTACTTTTATAAGGCGGTGTAAATATTATTTAACACGCACGCACAATAGATAATTCTACTACCTCTTCTATTCTCTTTATAAGTGGTGATATCTCTAATAAAATGTAGTTTCTAATCATTTATTAGGATTTGCATATAATAAGCAATGACAGTAAGTAAAAATCATCAGTTCTGACCAATTAAATCTGTAATTAATGACAAAATATCAGCAGTCATAAAAAGACTTAATAACTGTTCCGATCTCGTCATAAATTTAGCACCAAATACTTGTACCATTTGTAGTTTTTGTCGGAAAGTTTTAACAATAAAAATAAAATAAATTTAATTTTTCATTTCTCAAATAAATATAATTTTTATTGTGTTTCAAACAAACAAATGGACACTGGTATGGAACTTTATAGAGGCTGTTGAAAATACTTGTTAAATAACACAACAATAAGATTTTGAAACTTAGAATGACCAACGAGTTTTCATTAGTGTTGTATTTCTGTACCCACCGATATTTTGTTGTATTTTCTTAGACATTTTTTGTTGAGTCCGTGTATTGGCCAACCCCTCTTTTCATGATGGTATTTAGAGGCTTGAAAACTCTGCTAATACACTGATATACGGATAAAGTAAAAAATGTATTCTAATAAATACACATTTGGTTGTTTGGGGGGGGGGGGGGGGGGGTTGGTGGTGTCATAGGTTGAAAATATAATATATCAACTAATTATTGCGCCGATACATCCGACACATTTTTCACATTAATATCTTGCTTGCATTAATTTCATTATTTACAGTATATGATCCTCTTACTGCATTACACAATATATCTGTGTAAAATTGTAGTTTCCTGCTTGAAATACATGTAGCACTTAATCTCTTAGTTTAAACAATACTTATTTCTGCAAATCAAACACAATAGTTTGGGAAGGAAGGACGGAAATGTTTTAACGACGCACTCATCACATTTTATTTACGGTTATATGGCGTCAGACATATGGTTACGGACCACAAAGATATAAAGAGAGGAAGCCCGCTGTCGCTACTTCATGGGCTACTCTTTTCGATTAGCAGCAAGGGATCTTTTATATGTACCATCCCACAGACAGTATAGTACATACCACAGCCTTTGTTACACCAGTTGTGGAGCACTGGATGGAACGAGAAATAGCCCAATGGGGCCACTGACGGGGATCGATCCTAAACCGAGCACGTTACCACTGGGATACTTCCCGCCCTTACAATAGTTTGGGATCGGCTACATTTGGTATCTCGTAGAGGCACTTACAAATGTGTACAGTGCTCTATAGAGCCAAAACTGTTCAGATCTTATCTGAATGATTAACTGCTTCTGTTTGTGATCAGTTGAAGTGTCCTCCACTGTAACAGTTAAGTAGGGTGTACCAGGGCACAATATATTAAGCGAATCGTGGTTCTGGTCACAAGTTGGTCACATGTTGGTTTCATTTTGCTGTGAGCAACATGGTGATTTTATTGTAAATCGTTTGTCAGTACATGTTTATAACATTTTTTATTAACGATGATTCTGTTGTGCATTAATGGTCAATACATATATATGTCAATAAAGTTCCGATTAATCGAGTACAAGTTACATAATCAAATAAAATACAGAGTTACTTCCCTTTTACTTTTTTGATCCTAATAGTACTAATAATGCATGAAATATATAAATTTTTAAAATAGTTTGTCCAACTATTTTTATGTAATTTAGTAATTTATTATTTTAATTAATTATTGATCGGTTTGTGCAAACAGGTCAATCACACAAGTTAGTCCAATGTCAGACATAAGTACATGTGTATATAGATCTAGAAATGAATCTGGTTCACATCTGATTCACTGTATACTTGCAGGTTCTTTGGGAAAACGAACAGCTGATATAATTATCCTGGACGATTGATCACTCTTAGGATCCAGACATCCAGAGACCCAGATTGTGAAGTAGACCACAGCTTGCAGCTGAATCCAAATGCTGTAAACTTTTGGTTTGGTTGCCAAACAACCAATACCCTACAGCTTTGTGTTTTCTACCACCATGATTGTGATTTGTACATGTGGAGTCTACAGGTATACCTTGAGGGTTTGGTCACCAGACAAAATGATCTTCTGTGTTTTGTCCACAAAACCTGTGGTATTGTGTTTCATCACCAGATAGCAGTCTACAGCTGTGTATGTTTTGTATCACTATTGTGATGTTAGGGTTTAGGTGCCAGGCAACATAGATTCGTACATGTGGAGTTAACAAAAGGAGCTGTAGTGTTTGGTCACCAGACAAATGATGTTCCGTTGTTTTATTCACAGAACCCTTGGTTTTATTCACAGAACCCTTGGTTTTGAGTTCCGTCACCAGATAGCAGTCTACAGTTGTGTATGTTTTGTACAGCCATTGTTTAGGTGCCAGGCAACAAAGAGTCATATATGTGAAGTCTGCAGATATACATTGTAGCTCGAGGGTTTGGTCACAAGATAAATGATAATCTGTGTTTTTTATTCACAGAACCGATGGTTTTGAGTTCCGTCACCAGACAGCAGTCTATAGAGTACTGTGTGTGCTCTGCACCACCACTGTTTAGATACCGGCCAATAGAGATTTGTATATTTATGAAGTTTACAGAAATAGTTTGAGCATTTGGTTACCATACAAATGATAATATGTGTTTTGTTTATAAAAACCCATATTTTTTCAATTTCATCACTAGATAGATAGTCTGCAGTTGTGGTTTTTGTTCCCCATGAGTTGCCCATTTGGCCACAACAACCAAAAACACTGCAGTTGTTTGGGTTTTTTTGTAAACAAACAGGAGAGTGGTTCAGTCACTAGATAGTATTGAATCGTTAATGTGTGTGTGGCCAGACGGACTGACCAGTTGAGAAGATTGATTGATTGATTTATTTTATTATGATGTTTACACCAGTCAAAAAAACCAACACGCCCCACAAATTTATATGCTAATGAGTTCCCTTCAGTTGGTGGCTGCAACGTTTGTCTTCCTGTTGGTGTTGGCCAGTATCAGTATGTTTTGGATCTAGGGACGAAGCAGATGTTTGGTTTGCTGTATAAAACCAGGCTATGGAGGTGGTTGGGGAACAGGGCACAGTTTTCTATTTTTATTCTGCTCCAGTTTTATAACCAAAAATTAATTTATTATGTTCCCAAAATTTATCTCAGAACATCGTAGTTGAGAAACTTGCCCAATGAGCATATACGTATAGCCTGTATGCACCCCACCCCCTTTCCCAAATAACTTGATCTTCAGTAACCAATACATGTATTAATTATTGGATATACATGTATATGGCCTACCCCATTTCAATATTCTTTCCAACAGGTATAAGTTATTTATGTCAAAAGTTTTTTCCAAAATCTTCCATGAGTTACAGAAGTGTTCAATATACAAGGCATTATACACAAGTGATTATAACTTTATTTACAGGTAGAGGGCATTAATTATGCATTAGTTGTTTGTGTGTCTGAGATTAACACTTTTTAAGGATAGTTTTTTTTGTAGGTGTTTGTTTTTTCATGACTTGTCAAAAAAAAAGTAATATTTCATGGTGCAATGACTCAGTTTATGCTTTAGTTTAGTTTTTTCAAATTTGATTTAAGTATACTGACATCCAAAAGAAACTTTACATTCATAAAATGTGATAAATATTGTTGCTAATCCAAAAACCAATTTAGAAATCACCTTACAAATACTTAGTATGTATCACGAAGTACATTGTGACAGTTACATTGTAGATGTTTGAACTTCATGATTCTTTCATATCCCATTCGTTGGTTATCTATAATTTCAAGCCTTGTAAAGGGTTTTTTAGGACATCAGTATATAGGCAGTGATAGAAATAAGCAGAAAGTTTCACTAGTCCACCGTACAAATATATCTAGAAATCTACTTGTCTACCAATACTTTCACTTGTCTAAATAAGTTGTTAGTTTTATTCAAGTGCAAGGACATTAGTTTTGATTCTTCAAAATAAAACTGCATTGAAATTTTTCACTTGTCCACTGGACAACCACTGAGGTACATTTCGCTTGTCCGAGCAGATTTTCATTTGTCAGGACAAATGGACAAGTGCTTATTTCAAACACTGATATAGGCCAAATGTACACTCTATACTTGTTTATTAACCTGTTCAAGCAGTTTGTTAACAATAAGTTGAAGTATAGCATCTCAAATTAAAAAAACAAAAACACACTACATATCATCAAATATACATTATTTGGACATTACTACAAAACTGTCATTTTGTTATTATGTATGGTACAACAGTAACAAGGTTTGTGGAAATGTTTGTCTGTTGTTAACAATAAGATGAAAGTATGGCATCTCAAATTAAAAAAAAAAACATACACTAAATATCATCAAGTATACATTATTGTATAGTATACATTACTACATGCAGATGAGAAAGCCGTTTCAGAATTGATCATGTGGGAGGCACCATAATGATTATTTCGTGCCTTTTGGGTTAACTTCAATTTTTGTCTCTCTGTTATGAAGTAAAAAGGTGAGAAACAGATTTTTACAAAAAATTTCATGATAAAATTAATTTAGTAAAAATAGACCTAAAATGACAAATTATTAAGAAACACACACAGTGTCACACACACACACACACACACACACAAAACTATAAAAAAAAAAAAAAAACTAATGGGATTCAAACTGAATTATTTTAAATAAAATAAACCTAAATGAATAGTTGAATTTTTTGTTGTTCATTATTCTTTAAATGTATGTTCAGTACCATATTGGTACATGTATTTTAGACCAAGTATCAAAATAACCATTCGTTAGACACCAAACTGCTGTAGTTTGAATGTGACGAGGTCTTGGTGAACAAACATTTCTTTCCATTTTGTATCTTAATTACAAAGTTTATAAAAGCAATACAAACAAAGCCTTACAGTATTAAATGCATGTTGTGTGGATGGTTTTAAAAATATTTGGTTAATTGTCGGGTGGGGGTCACAAAAAACCGCAAGTCCATGTCTGTGCACAAACTATAAAACAGGCTGAAAAACCAGATCTATCAATTTTATTTTAAGCCTAGTAAAGCAACACAAGCAGTGTTTTAGATGCATTTTGTCTTGTTAAGTGGGCACATTATTTATTGGTTCTAGTTGTTAAACAAAGAACAATTTTATGATGGATGCTAATTTTGTTCTTGGCTTAAGAAAACATGAATCTTCAAACATACAAATAAAAGCATAGTAGTTGTTTTGTTATCTTGCTTAACAAAAATATTTTGTCATTTGCATTTACAAATAATGTTCATGTATGTAATTATGATGTCACTTAATTTATGTATTAAGTATTTGCTACAGTAAGTCACAATTTTGTGATTTTTTTTTTTTTTTTTTAAACTGTTTGATAAAAATGTTGGGCACTATTTAACCTGAATTGTAAGATAATTTTATGAGCGGCCATGACTTGTAATATTCATTCATTCAGGTATTCGTATTTGGCACAGTTTCAGTCTTCTCTTCTTAAACATCTTAGCAAGCAGTTTAGTACACCCAAGCAAGTAGTTGGTACACCGAGTAAAGAGAACGGTACACCTGAGCAACCAGTTAAATACACCTGAGCAAAACAAAATTTTGAATACACCCAAGCAGTTAGTTCAATAATTACAAATAAATACAGTGAAACTCCTCTAAACCGAACACCCTCGGGTCCAAGTAAAAAGTCTGGTTTTAAGAGGTATCCGGTTTAGAGAGGTTCTCTATGTACAGATATTTAAAAAGGGACCATAAAAAATGCCTGGTTTTGAGGGAATTCCGGTTAACAGAGGGTCTGGTTTTGAGAGGTTTCACTGTAGTTAACTATTCCCTCAGCAGTTTTCTGTGTTTTTGATGATCACTTTGGAAAGTCTAGTCAGAGAAAATAGAAGTCAGACATGCTTTGTAAACTGTAACCGATACTTCGTAAACCCACCAGGTAAACAAGCAATGTTGCCTACTAGTGTACACATGCACTGTCCTGTGAGATGCATTGAACCCAGAGGCACTAGTATTCTGTATGCATGGCGTATGATGATTAAATATTATATTTATATTCATATTTTTACAGACTAACATTGTAGGCTGCTTGTAAGTTTACCCCCCAAAAAATCAAATAATCAGTCTGGAAAGGTTGCTTCCATTATATCATAGTTTATATTTATATTAAATATTTATTTTACATATTGGTTAAGTGTAACTACAGGACACGAGAAATAAAAGAGTCATCACCAGATTTTTGATACTTTTCACCTAGTCTAAACATTTCAGGGAGACGTATATGGTTTTAGCATCATACATGTGTAATACCTTATATATACACGAATATCTTTTAAAGTAATTGGTCACCTCGCAGCATTGAGTAGTATTTCTGGCTAAAGCTATGCTTGAATTATAGTCTAATATTGTGATATTAAATGATAAATGTATAATCACCTAACAGTGTTTCTGCCAGAAATAAATGTTGGGGTATGGCGCTATGGAATTGAATACAACCACAGTCAACAGGGGGTATGGGGGGCTAACCCAGAAAGAAAATGGGTCAGGTTTAGGGTTAGGCTTAACAAAATCATACAGTAATGATAAGAGTCATTAATTTTGTCAAAATGTTAACTTAAAAAATAAAATCTGCAAAAAACAATTGGGTATGGCACCATACCTGTTTTACCCTCTGGCAGAAACCCTGCCTAAACAAATTGTTCAGCACTCCTTAACTTAAGATTTTTAACTATTATCTGAAAATAAGTAATGGCTGCCTTCCACCAATTCCTATATCACACCAACACTTGGTGACCATGCATCATGAAACAGTCAAGCCCAAATACCTGTATGATGGAAGAGAGTGATGGCCAGGAACAATAAATACTGTGGCCCCATTATGTCAACCATTTGACTGGTGGATTCCAATTTGGAATTCCAAAATGTTTACATGTTGTAAGAGCATTGCAATGTCATAAAAATAATATTCTATGTTCTTCCAAGTGATGCAGTTGCACATTGCACGACTGCTTCATTTTGAATCAATGATTGTTTGGTGGAGGGGAGCTTTATAGTGTTCAGAATTATAAAATTTCTCTACAAGATGCATTACTAAAAGATATACCAGCTATAAAATTCTGGCAACACTACATTATAACATGAAAACAACTTGAATCTTAATCTTATGCAACCAAACACTCGCAGAATGTATATACAAAAAATTAAAATTATGAAGCAAACTGGGCCAAATTACAAAGCTTGTTTTTATTTTACATGGATGTAGCTACATACATTTACAATGCTTAAACATTTGTGTGTAAAAAACAACAACCAGGCTTCGTAAATTGAGCTCAGACATATTGAATTAAGTAAAAGCATTGAAAAGACTATTCTGAGTTTTCTGTCATTGTAATGTATGTTTGCAACTAAAAGAAAATTTACACATCAAATACCTTTTTTTTCTTGTTTAGAATATCAGTGTCTGTATATTCAGTGCATTTCTGGTTAAATTGTAAATGGATCCCACTGTTCCAAGCAGAAGTATTGAATTAAATAAAAGCATTATGACCTTTTAAAAAGACTCCTGAGTTTGCTGTCATCATAAATATGTTTCCGACTAAAGGAATCTTTTTAACAATGAACGTTACACATTAAATACTTGTTTTTTTTCTTGTCTAGAATATCGGTGTGTGTGTGTATTCAGTGCATTTCAGGTTAACCTAATCACTCGAACATCATTTTACATCCTAAACTCTACCGCAAAATGTTACTTGAGGCTTAATACATATGAAGGTTTCACGGGAATAACCTGTGATGTCACATTTTTAGTAAGGTGGTATATATATTTTTAATTTAACATTTACAACTCTGCAATCATGGAATATTTATGCCTAAGAAAGCATAATTTACCAACTATTTTTAATGGCCATTATAATACTGGCTATCTGTTTCGACATCATAGGTTATTCCTGAGGACCCTTCATATATCATAGTTATTGGATGGTAAAATGTAATTTGGTCTACTATAAATTATAAAGAAAGAAAGAAATGTTTTATTTAATGACTTGCTCAACACATTTTATTTACGGTTATATGGCGTCAAACATGGTTATAGACCACACAGATAATAAGAGAGGAAACCCACTGTTGCCACTTCATGGGCTACTCTTTTTGATTAGCAGCAAGGGATCTTTTATATGCACCATCCCACAGACAGGGTAGTACATACCACAGGGTAGTACATACCACAGCCTTTGATATACCAGTCGTGGTGCACTGGCTGGAACGAGAAATAGCCCAATGGGCCCACCGATGGGGATCGATCCCAGACCGACAGCTCATCGAGCGAGCGTTGTACCACTGTGCTACGTCCCACCCCCTACTATAAATTATAATGAAAAGGATATCGGCTATTGGGTGTCAAACTATGGTAAATGCGAAAATGAAGTGTTGGGCTACTGTAAACATTATAACAACAGAATCCCATTGAAAATACAGACTGACACTAATATTCTAAACTGGAAAAAATGTGTAATTTCAATAATTAAAAAGCCTTTATTAGTATTACTATTAGTCAAAAACATGATTTGCTGGCAGCAAACTTGGAGCTCTTTCCTAAAGGAAAATTTATTTAAAGCAGTAGTTGTTATGATCTTCCATTGTTACATAGTCCGATCAGCATAGTCCTAGTATTTTTCTAAGATTTTTCTTGTGTTTAATGTATAAAAACCATGTCAAAATCTACGTATTTTGTTTGTACTTAACACGCACCATTATTTATGCTACTCACCGTCGTGTGATAACCACAATATTACATTGACCATTAGTTATTGTTAGCATTAACATGGTACATGTGCATCATTTGTTTATATGCATGTATAGTGTACGTATTAACACAGGATACATCTTTTGGTATATTCTGTGTACAATGTAAAGAACTTGTCCTGCTAACACTTTCAGTGTACCATTATGTCATATATATACATTCATGTCTAGAATATAGTTTATGTAAATTTAATATTTGCATCATACATATCATGCTTTCATATTTGAATTATTAGGATGCAACAAAAGGGCATTTCGTCAGTTATGTAACACAAAATTTTGTATTCTTAACACACTGTAACATTTTATAACATTGACCACTTCCCTCTAAAGTTATCCAATGCTCATCTCCCCCTACCCCATCCCCATTTTCCTGTAAAATACTGACATTATTCTATCAACATTATTGGATTTTTTGTTTGTATTTGAGTTTGGTTTGGTAATAAATATAAGATTTTTTTTAAAATCTGTTACTGAATAACGGGTAAAATATTATTGTGTGACTGCAGTTTACTTTATAAAACATTAGGCAACTAATAACACACCCCTTGTGAAATAACATTTCATAATGACTATCATGATCCCATCCCCTCCATGCAATAACATTTCATAATGCATCTCATGATAACCCTTCTCCAAAGCATTAAGGAATTGTTCAATGGCCCCAATCTGAGTTTGCTGGTAAAGAAATATTTATCTTTTTACCAATCATCCTAGCTTGGGAATGTAATAAATTATTAAATTTTTCACTTGGATTATAGGATGTGTATGATCCAAAAATACTCTTATAGTGATATACATGTATTTGGTAGAGACAGTGCACAATGTTATTTAATGTAGGGCATTCTGTGGTTTTTCTACTCAACCTTGACATAAAGGTAAAGTAAGAAACAATGGTTTGACAAACCTAACACACAAATTAGAAGTTTATTTTATATAAAACCGATTCTAAAAGATATGCTGTTGCACAAAATATGTTGATAATTTTTTTTTTTTTTTTTTTTATATAAAACCGATTCTAAAACATGATGTTGCACATAATATGTTGATGAAACGTGTTTTTTTTACAATTTACATTTTCTTTACTTAATTCATCTTAGCAGAAAATGTTAATATTGAGATCATAATTTTTGAGGTCAACAACAAACAAAAATAATAAAAGATAAGTTATAATTGTAAAAATATTTTTAGTTTTTTAGTTTAAATAATAAAAGTGAGGATTCATATTTGTAAAAATATGCACCAATAACAAAAAAATGTATATGTACTTAAATTTATACAATATATAAATATAGAAAAAACATTGTCCATATAGAGTGTAGGTACCCCAAACAAATATGGTGTGTCTAAGAAAGTGGTTTTCATCTGAAAGTAAAAGCATTTGTACTGGAAGGGACATATCTACTGTTCTTTAATAGCCATTTTGTTCTTATCCAAGATGTCGGGTTCTACAGCAGTGTTTAAGATTATTATAAGGACCATATTCCATGTGCGTGGTTTTTGAAGTGGCATGGGCACGGTATGTGCACAATTATCAACAACTGTGCCACATACATAAAAACGCTGCTATTAGTAACAACATAACTGACTTTTTTGCCTGTGTCATGCCAAAAATGACGCCCATGAAAAACAGTCCTACTGTGGTGGAATTGTTATTGACAGCTATCTTTCTGATTTCTAGTTTCATAGTGGCATTATTTGACTTAATCAAAAAACAGTCAACTTATTTTTTATCTTTATGTAACATATAAGCTGTAATATATGCATTTGATTTTTATACTTGTTGGTGTCGTGAAATGGAAGTTAAGGTCAGGATTTTGTCCATTGTGTAGACTACTGTTCTATGTTTGATGTACATGTATGATTGTTTTTCTTCTCTGTCCCCCCCCCCCCCCCCCCCCCCCTCTATATTTTAGTGTACTGTTTGTTTTCGTATTTGGTATTACATGTACATAGTTTATTTTTATTTTTAAAAACAACTACATTGTAATACCAGGTATTTATGAATTGAAACCAGTTTTAAATTCACAGTGCATTTAAAACATATATGTATACAATTGTTTTCATTTTCTCTGTACTGGATTGTTTATAATTAAGTAGATACTTAAAATAAAATGTTAAATTTGGGTGACATCAGGCCTGCTGCAATCAATAAAGTTTGTATATGACTGAAGATAATTTTTTCTTTCTTTGAAATTCAAATTAAAAATAGTTTAAATCAGAAAAAAAATTATTCTGAAAATTTACTATACACATAAAGTGCATATAGATAGATGGCAGGGGTGCTGGGTCTTGATCCTGTTAGCAAAATACTTATAAAATAGAGGAAGATTAATTACATCTCTGTTTTCATGTCTATACATAATTATATATGCAGTATAGTAATATTATAAAGTCGAGTTGTTATTTTATTTTATTTTTTGCTCATCCATGACTAACTTAATTCATTATGTGGAATTAATACATGTATATTGAGTTATGAATTAATATAATGAGTTATGAAATATTTGATGACATGATTCATTGTGAAAAGAACAATGGGGTCAACAGTATCAAGAATTTTATGTTTAACAAAAAGAAAATTAGGCTAACAGTGACAGCATTTCATTTTATAAATTAGCAATTTTTAGATATTCCTTTGAATTTGTTTTTGGTTTTTGGGGTTTTTTTTAATTCAGTAATAAATTATTTATCAAAATTTGTCAGGATTGTTGTAGGATGTAGAGATACATTATTTTTCATTTAATTTTTTGTTTGTTTATTTGTTAAAAAATGAAACGGAAGGTGCATTCATTATGTGGCACAAAATCAAAAAACTTACCAGTAGGAATTCTAAGTGGGTTTTTACTAAGTCCTTATTCAGTTTAACAATTAAATCCAGGGTTTAAGCTGTCAAAATACATGTATATGTCAGTAAACAATTTGCCAAAAAGCTAATTTGAAAACCATGTGTCATTTGTATGTATATAGCTATAATTCTGTGTAGGTAAATGTTACTTGAATTTGTCTACAGACTTTCTGATCAGATTTGCCAAATTGCTATTAATGTTTTGGCTTGCAGCTTTAGCCGTAAATATGTATGGATATTTATTTATTACCTGAATCATGGTGCTCAGATTAGTCACGAAGTCAATATTTAATATTAGTATTTTTTTCCTTTTATTTGGTGTAACTGTTTTAGGGTAATTGTCAATGAGACGATCTCAACTGATACACAACTTACATTGCATGACATTAAAAAGTTTTTTTTATTGAAATGTTGATTCTAATGGTATCATTTTGGTATGGTATCACCACTAATAAAATAATATGTAAACAAGCAGTAGTTGCAGGACTTGGAACTTCACTACAGCACCAATGGCAGTTGCCATCGTTGAGATATAAATTGGCATAGGTTGGAGGCATCACCAAGGATAAAACGTATTGCTGTCTTGCACTTGTTTTTAAATTGCCATTGGCAGGCACAAAATTACTGTTGGTGGGCCATTTCACTATGGGCAACAAATTCTTACGTACGAGCTCTGAGTTGGCATATACTGTTTTTTTGTTATGAAGAAATCTATAACATAAGAAGTTGTTTCATATTTTGTCTACATGTAAATGTAGGCCTATACATACATGTAAACATAATTAGAACATTATTTATGTTTTATCTTTCATAGATCATCTTTAGTATTTAACTCCATGTTATGCATGCATTCAGACTTTTCCTTGTTAATGGAAACTTAGGTGCTTGCACTGATGGGCAGTAATGTGGCAGTCCTCCTATAGACAGAGTTGGAACCATATATCGTAGTCATAATCAGCTCTCCAAAGTAGAAAAAGCACCTGTCAGTACGCCATGGCTGCATACTTTTAACGACTATCGTAATTTCTTTTGGAATCAGTCGGGTGCAGTGATATGGTACTCAATATGCTAATGGCAGATTGATGATCGTTGTGCATGTTATGGCTTCCATTACAACTTTTAAGAGTTTATTCTGTTTTGATGTATTACTGATGAGTAGATTAACACAGATTATTGTCAGTTTTATTCGGGGGGAAAAGACTTCCTTTTGAGGGTGAAGACACTTTGACATACAAATATTATTATACAGTGAACTCTAGGGTTGGGTACCGCGAAAAAAACAATGTACCGCGGTTTTTTGTAATGTACCACGGTATACCACGGTAATGACAGCATACTAATCACTGCGATTCAGTGATACAATAATTGCACAACATACAGTGTCATTTATGTGCCTTTGAACTTAGGGGGTCAAACACATATGACATACTACAATTATATACCTACCAGTAAAGATTTTGACAGATTCAGTTTACACTCTATTTCCTCAAAAGTTGAGTAAGCATTAACCAGGACTAAAACTCTCATTTAGAGAATAGCCAATACTTATAGGTAGATCATAGTTGTAGAGCCTTGTTGTATTTTAAGACCTTATAATGTAAATGAAATAAACATAACAGATGAATAAATTCCCATGTTATTATTTCAGTTAAACTGGAAAATAATGAAAATGACAAAGTTACGTAATATTTGAATGGCCCTTGATGTCTAGGCCGGGCCGTAGCCCAGTGGTAAAACACTCGGTTGGATGCGTGGTAGGTCTAGGATCGATCCAAGTCGGTGGGCCCATTGGGATATTTCTCATTTATGTATGTGCACCACGACTGGTATAGCAAAGGTTGTGGTATGTGCTACTAATGCGAACATGTAGTGGGTTTCCTCTCTAAGACTATATATCAAAATTACCAAAAGTTTAACATTCAGTAGCCGATGTTTTTGTTCTGCTCTATATAAAGATAAAAAATGTAACCTGTGCCACCCCACTAAAAGCTCTGCATACGTCCCCAACCCTCCAGATATCGTGCCAATTCCACAGGCCCAATGGGCCATATATATAAGCTATGTGCTATGGGCCTGTATCTTTAATCTCTTTGATAATGAATTCATGTTTAAAGAAGAAAAACAGTTTAGAAACAAAATAGCCACACTGGCAGTATTTTATTTTATGAATGCAAATGAAATAGTTGGGCTTTCAGGTGTGTTTTTTTAAAGTACGTAGCTCCCCTCCTCCTAACTTATATGTATGTTTTAAACTGAATACTGTTTATAATTGTTTTCGTATCCAACTCAAGAGTATAGCCAGTCACCCAAAACAAAGATAAAGAAAACGTCATTATAACTTATGTTATTGTTCTCAAAAAAATGGCGTGTGACCGTCTTTCAGACTTTAACAAGTGGAAAAAAAACTTTTTCAGTTTCATAACTTCATTGCAACGTGATCCGAGACTTTTGTATGTTTATTTACCAGGGGCGGAAGGATGTATCATGCCTGTGCTAATATTATATAAGTAGACATAGCATCAATAAATTGTAATTCCCCCACTGAATATGTTTAAAATTAAATCTGTAAACTGAGAAAATTTCAACTAATAATGATTGTGTATATGTGAGAAAAAATATGTAATCCTCATCAACGCACCCACTTCAGTAAAATGAACTCAACCACGTGACCTAGATTTTGCAACATTATCTGATACGACACAACGCTAAAAACGTGACAAATAAAAAGTGAATCTTGTTGTAGCTAGTAATGAAACATTCAGTATCAACAATGCAACATGTTTTGAACAGTGTTTCATATTATTTGATCGCATTTTGTAGCTTTACGAGAAGCAGTTCACTATTGAATAGTAGACTGTCACCCACACATGCAAATGGCGCTTATGCATACCGCGAGGCATATCTGTCGAACAAAATTGTTTGAAAGAATGTTTGGTGACTAAAAATCGACATTAAAAAACTCTTTACTTTTTTTCGCCAAGTCGAAAATTCTTTTGCCAATTTTTATTATTTTTCGTAATTTGACGAACAATGACCAATATCGCACGTGTGTTGCGAACAACAAATTCGTCATTTACCATGTTTTTTGTTAGTGACAACGTTTTGAGATTCTAGATACTTTGGGAAATTCCGTTAGTTTTTCAAATATTTGTTAATGGAACACAAACAATCATTAACATTGGATGCTTTTAAAATAATTTCTCGAAATTATGTATTTGGTTCGTGACACTGATAATTTATTTCTCGGAAATGTCCGTAAAGTCATCGTCCATGGAAAGTCCCGAAGTATACCGGTACAGTAAAAAAAAGTACCGGTACGTACCATGACAGGAAAAAAATACCGGTAATACCGCACACCTCTAGTGAACTCTCTAGACCAGACACCTACAGGACAGCAAAAAAGTTTGTTTTTAAGGGGTATCTGGTTTAGAGAGGTTAAGTTTTGTGCTAATTTTTAAACAGGGACCATTAAAAATGTCCGGTTTTGCGGGAATTCTGTTTTACGGAGGGTCCAGTTTTGAGAGGTTTGACTGTATCTTGAAATATATACCAGGGCCCATATTTTCGAAGCTATCTTAGCCTACGAAATCGTGAAATCATCGTAAGCTATGACGTCACTATGGCATGTGCTGTAGTGACGTCACAACCTACGACGGTTTTACGATTTTGTAGCGCTAAGATGGCTTCGAAAATAGGGCCCCAGTACCTTTGATGAGATTCTGCTTCAGACTTTTCCTTTCTCAAAATAATGGAAAAAGCCATACAAGATGTTTGCCAACAGAATGAAATATTTGTTAAATTCAGCTGTCTGGTCTTTCAACTAACTTTTCTCTCCAACTCCACATTACAAGCCATTTCTCCTGCTGTCCTGCTGTTACATGCACAAGTAAATCTTGAACCAGAAAATCTCCTTCCATCTTTGTACTGAGACCTTACCACCATTTTACTGTTTGAAATCTTCCTCGTTTTGGAGCTTGCTGTATTGTAGTGTTGGAATGCTGACCATTGGTGTGATACATCATACAGTTGATTCCCTGTAGCTCATCCGCATGATTGTATCCCATTTTAACCAGTTGTCAGAAATCTCCTTCCATCTTAGTACTGAGACCTTACTACACTGTTTGAAATCATCGTCGTTTTGGAGCTTAATGTATTGTAGTGTTAGAATGCTGACCGTTGATGTTATACATCATACAGTCTGTTCCCTGTAGCTCATCCGCATGATTGTATCCCATTTTAACCAATTGATCACCGCAGTCCATGGTATGAGCCGTATCATTTGTTGAAGGAGTAACATGCTGGTGGTGGTATACTGTAGTTGGTAACATTGTGGAATTCACTGCAAATTTGATGGGGGGTAGGGGTGGGGGCCAAAGTAGCAGCATTACATATTTTGTTATCTTGATCCTTAAGCAACATTGTATGGTATTTTTCTGTTTGAAACTTACGTTCTTGCTTGAGATTAAAAAAGAAAAATTCAATTTATGCGGAGATGAGTAAATGCTGACATCTGTGGTCATTTGATCAGACTTAAGACACTTCATTAGGATGTACATTGAATCTGAATGATAAAACCACAAAACCACAAAACTGTTATATGAATCAAGACGGTATATTTGCTCAATGCAGAGTCGAACGGGCATTTGGCAACATAGTTGTTGATTCCATGAATCTCGCTCCAACGTCTCGCCTATAGGACAGCTACTCCTTTACTGGACAATACATCCTTGTACTGCCAATAAGAGGACTGCCACTCCCAGACTAGTTTACTATATTATAAATAAAAACTAGCTAAACCGGACCTTCTCTTGGACATGGACTTTTCTTCTGGGGTTTTTTGGTAGTCATAGAAATATCAGTACAGAACATAACCTCTTTAAGCCGGATACTTGATCACTTGGGACCGGCCTCGGTGGCGTCGTGGCAGGCCATCAGTCTACAGGCTGGTAGGTACTGGGTTCGGATCCCAGTCGAGGCATGGGATTTTTAATCCAGATACCGACTCCAAACCCTGAGTGAGTGCTCTGCAAGGCTCAATGGGTAGGTGTAAACCACTTGCACCGACCAGTGATCCATAACTGGTTCAACAAAGGCCATGGTTTGTGCTATCCTGCCTGTGGGAAGTGCAAATAAAAGATCCCTTGCTGCTAATCGGAAGAGTAGCCCATGTAGTGGCGACAGCGGGTTTCCTCTCAAAATTTGTGTGGTCCTTAACCATATGTCTGACACCATATAACCGTAAATAAAATGTGTTGAGTGCGTCATTAAATAAAAATCACTGTATTTCTAAAATGGACTTTCAGAAAGTCAGTATTACTGAAATAATCAAGACACTGTCTCTGAGTACATGTATCTATAGACATTAGGACACACTAGATCTACAGAAAGATAGTCTAAGCAAGAAGCTGTGAGTTTAACCCAGAGGAACCATCCATACAATGTTTTTTTAAAAGACCATGTACCTTTAAGTATGTGTTGCCAAAAATGTTTTCGTATCCAAAACCATGTTGAGAGAAGTCTTCATATCCGAGACCCTATTCAGACCCCTTTGTTTTACTCAATGGTGAGTCATCTTCCTTATTAAAACATGTTGAGCTATCTTAAAGTGTGTAATTAAAACGGTGTTGATATATCTTCACAATTAAAAAATGTTGAGCTATCTTAAAGTGTGTAATTAAAACTTTGTTGATATAGCTTCACAATTAAAACATGTTAAGATATCTAAAAGTGTAATTAAAACGGTGTTGATATATCATCACAATTAAAACATGTTGAGGTATCTTAAAGTGTGTAATTAAAACTTGAAATATCTTCACAATTAAAAAATGTTCGACAAGCTTGTTGAGAGATTTCTTCCAAATAAACACCATGTTGAAATATCTTCATAGTTAAGATCTTTGATTATTATTTATTTACAATATTAGAACAATGTTGAAATCTTCACCTTTTCCTCACCATGTTGTAATGTTTAACCTTAACATCATGTTGAAGTTTTCATACCATGTTTCATACAGTGTATACTAGAGTTGTGAAAATCACCTCTAGATGTTAATGCATATATTTTACTTGTAATAAAGTAGAACATATTATTAGATTTTGTTCTTTGTTGTTTTAACAGTGTATCTAGTGGATATGTTTTGAAGTTCAAAGGCTCGTTTAATAGTCATGTTTATTGTGATCAGAATAGTTTACTGTTCATTTTTGTAAGATGATATGAAAATAAAGAAGTCCGATTAAAAAAGAAAAAAGACCAAAATTCTTTTGGATTTCTTTTTCCTTACGTGAGGTTTAAACCATCTTCAGAGTCTAAGCAATTCATAGTGCCAACTGGTAGTCTAATGGTGATGTCCCACTCCAGCCAGTGCACCATGACTGGTACATCAAAGGCTGTGGTATGTGCTATCCTGTTTATGGGATGATGCATATAAAATATCCCTTGCTGCTAATCCAAAAAGAGTAACCCATCAGTGTTTCTACCAGAAAGACATTTTTGGGTATGGCGTTATGAAATTGAATATTTACAATGTGTGTAGGAGGTATGGAGGGCCTCCCCCAGAAAGAAAATGGGTTAGCTTTAGGGCTACGGTTAACAAAATCATATTGTATTGATAAGAGTAATTAATTTTGTCAAACGGTCGACTTAAACAAATTAAATATGCAAAAACAAATCTGGGTATGGTGCCATACCAATATCTCTGTGGTCCGTAACCATATGTCTGATGCTATATAACCGTAAATAAAATGTGTTGTTAAATAAAACATTTCTTTCTTTCCTTAAATGTCCAGAAGATGATGAAACCTATTTTTTGCTTATGTTCATCCAAGCTAAAATTTGTTTTGTTTAACGACACCACTAGGGCATATTAATCATTGGCTATTGGATGTCAAACATTTGGTAATTCTGACACATAGTATTTGAGAGGAGACCTACATTTTTACATTAGTAGCAACATCTTTTATATGCACCATCCTACAGACAGGGTAACACATACCACGGCCTGGCTGGAATGAGAAATTGCTCAATGACCCCACTGATGGGTCCTACTAGACTAACTGCGAATCAAGCTAGCGTTTACCACTGGGCTACGTCCTGCCCACATGTTCAATTAAAGGGACATTCCCGAGTTTGCTGCATTGTAAGATGTTTCCGACTTATAAAATATTTTTACGATTAAACTTACATATTAAATATATTTTCTTGTTTAGAAATATGTCAGTGCCTGTATATTCAATGTGTTTCTGGTCGTCTTAATATTTGTAAGAAACCCAAACTGGATTTTGTCTTCAAATAATTTCGTACGTACGAAAAACTATATTTTAGGAAATAAAATGAAATTTAACCTAGTACAACTATTAGAACGATCAGAAATACGTTTAATATACAGCTACTAATGTTTTATGCAGAAAAATATATTTGATATGTAATTACAATCGTTAAAAAGTCTTTGTTAGTCAATAACATCTTAAAATTGCAGCAAACTCAGGAATGTCCCTTTAAGGTTCACACATGCCGACATTTTGTGCATCCAATGCCGCTGTGCAGAATTTAATGTGAGAGAAAATTGGCTGTATCCAATACACGCATATTACGCATTAGAGAAAAAACCCCGCACAGACAAAACTCATATTCCATGTTTTTTTATACAACAGCTGCAGACTGTTAAATTTTGCTTTGTTTAACAACGCCATGAGAGTCCATCAATGTATTAATCATCAGCTAGTGGATGGTGAATTATTCTGACATAATGTTTACATTGACAGCCGTAAATTGTTTATATGTATTTCCTCAGACAGGACACCACAGTCGAAGGAAGGAAATGTTTTATTTAACGACACGCTTGACACATTTTATTTAGTTATATGGCGTCGGACATATGGTTGAGGATCACACAGATATTGAGAGATGAAACCCGCTGTCGCCACTTCATGGGCTACTCTTTTTCAATTAGCAGGGATCTTTTATATGCACCATCCCACAGACAGGATAGCACATACATGTACCACGACATTTGATACACCAGCTGTGGTGCACTGGCTGGAACAAAAAATAGCCCAATGACGGGGATTGATCCTTGACCGACCGCACATCAAGCAAGCACTTTACCACTGGGCTACGTCCCGCCCTATACTAGTCGAGGGTGTGTCACTGTTAGGATGAGACAAAAATATCTGAGAATGCATCCGGCAAGGAGATTCGATCCTGTAACACCAACACCTCAGGCAAATGTTCTGACTGAGCTAAATCCTGCAATGTGCCTTGCCATTAAACATTACAGGAAGGTTTGACAGTGAACACCAATTCAGAATTAAAATATTTTGTCGCATATGAACACTGCTATTCAAATTGTACATTTTGTAGCCATATGTTAACACTGCCAATCAAAACAATAGATATATTGGATATAGGTGAAAACTGCTTTTCAAATAGTTTGTTTTGGTTAACTATACCACTAGAGCACATTGGTTTATTAATTATCGGTATTAGATCTCAAACATTTTGTAATTTTTAAATTAGTCTTAGAGAGGAAACCCACTACATTTTTCTATTAGTAGCAAGGGATCTTTTATATATGCACAATCCAACAGACAGGATAGCACATACCACAGCTTTTGATATACTAGTCGTGGTGCACTGGCTGGAATAAGAAATAGCCCAATGGGCTGGGCCCACCGATGGGGATCGATATACCAGACCGACCACACATCAAGCAAATGCTTTACCACCCGGCTACGTCCTGCCCACTGCTATTCAAACCCTTGAGCTGCTCCTATATTATTTGATTGACAAAATGGATATCACAGTCAAACTTCTATCTACACAAGGTTTTGTTTAACGACACCACTAGAGCACATTGATTTATAAATCATCGGCTATTGGATGTCATACATTTTGTAATTTTCACATATACATGTCATCGAGATTTTATTTTTCATTAGAAGCAAGGGATCTTTTATATGCACCATCCCACAGACAGGATAACACATACCATGGCCTTTGATATACCAGTCGTGGTGCACTGGCTGGAACGAGAAATGGCCTAATGAGCCTAACGGGGATTGATCAAGTGAATACTTTACCACTGGGCTACGTCATGCCCCCCCCCCCCCCCCCCCACACACACACACCCCAACTCCTCCCAGTTGGTGGGATAAAAAAAGAGTTTTGTTTAACGACACCACTAGAGCACACTGATTTATTAATCATCGACTATTGGCTGTCAAACATTTGGTCATTTTTACATATAGTCTTAGAAAGGAAACCTGCTACATTTTTTATATGCACCATCCCACAGACAGAATAGTACACATATCATGGCCTTTGATATACCCATCGTGGTGCACTGGCTGGAATGATACATAGCCTAATGGGCCCACTGACGAGGATCGATCCCAAACTGACCGCATATCAAGCGAGTGCTATACCACTGGACTACGTGCCCCCCCCCCCCCCCCCCCCCCACCTGAAGTGTTATGATCATAGGATAAAAAAATAGCTCGGTGGACCCATTCCTTAATTGAGCTAATAGGAAATTGGTTTGGTCTACAAAACTTTAAACTTTTAATGCTTTTCCCATCAAATGGTCTGGATTTGTCTGGTAAGAGACATGCTATTTTACAAAAATGGCCTGTATGACACTACACAAACTGAATTAGAGTGGTAACCACAGAAATGGGGAAGATAAGAAATTGGTTCCCAGTGAAACAGGCTCTTTGGATTGCTTTGATAAGAATCCTGAAGAACCTGACTTGGTGCCAACACTTTAAAACATTTAAACAGTGGTAACCAAACATATGCCATACATGTATCACTGTTCCCAGCACAGACACTGACCACTGGTTTCACAGACCAGACCAGTACTTCCCCTCACAAGAAGTACAAACTAATTTGTTTTCCAGCTATAACTGCTGGAACTAAACTACAATTAACCCCATATAGTCTCACAACAATTAACCCCATATGTTCCAACAATCATGAGAACAGCTTGTAGCTGGCAAGTACCTTTGTACAGTGAAACCCTTTAAAACTGGACACTGACAGGACCAAGGAAAAAAAAGTCTGGTTTTAAAGTTTGTTTTGTTTAACGACACCACTAGAGCACATTGATTTATTAGTCATCGGTTGGATGTCAAACATTTGGTAATATTTCCATTAGTAACAAAGGATCTTTTATATGCACCATTAGTAGTAAGGGATTTTTTATATGCACCATTTCACAGACAGGATAGCACATACCACAGCCTTTGATATACCAGTCGTGCACTGGCTGGAATGAAAACTAGCCCAATAAGCCCAGCGACGGGGATCGATCCCACATAGACTGCACATCAGGTGAGCGCTTTACCTCTGGGTTACGTCCCGCCCCTGGTTTTAAAGGGTATCCAGTTTAAAAGGGTCTATTCTGTACTGATATCTAAAAAGGGATGCAAGGAGTTTCACTGTAGTTAACAAATTGATAAATATGTACCAGTATATGTAGAAGGCTTTTTTTACAATAGAAAACGTGTGCACATTGTCATCATCAATTTCTTCAATCTGACTGAAATCGGCTCTACAGGTCTATAGGCACCATCCCACAGACAGGATAGCACATCCCACAGACAGGATAGCACATCCTGCAGACAGGATAGTACATCCCACAGGATAGCACATCCCTCAGACAGGATAGCACATCCCACAGACAGGGTAGCACATCCCTCAGACAGGGTAGCACAACCCATAGACGGTAGCACATCCCACACACAGGATAGCACATCCCACAGACAGGATAGCACATATATATAGTTCTTATGTATATAAATACAAACACAGTTTTCATTGATAAGAAAAATATATATATGATTTTATTACAAAAGATATTCATTACAAACTAGTTTAATGACTTGTTAATGTACACAGTACACTACATATCTATATAAAAAAATAGCATCTAAGATTAAACTACATAGAGCATACATGTACAATTTCACTGTTTCATCTTGAAAATAATACCTTTTGGATTATAAAGAATGTACAAAAATTTTGAAAAATAATATATGAAACAAGTACACTGAAATTGTTACTAAATTACAATGTCATGCAACAGGTTTTGAAAACAATTAAAAGCTGGTAATAACAAAGATATACATGTATATTAAAATGATGAAGACTTATTTCAAACCAAAGTTGAAAACTTCTCACAATTTGTTGTTTATAGTTAGAATACTTTTCAGTTGTGTCATGATTTGTTAACATTTAATTGAATGTTCCTACAAGAGTAAACTAAACCTTTTTAATAATTCTTAATAATTTGGCAAATTATTTTGGATTTGCTTGATGTTTTTTTGACTATCAATACTATAAATATCATTTTGGATAAAAAAAAAAAAATCTCAGTATGTAACTGTGATGTTCCTAGATTGAATGATTGACCATATATTATTTTACATAATCTGTAAGTAAATAATGACGGAATGAATGAAAAAAGAAGCAACTTGGTACATAAATCTGCAATTGCGTTTTAATAGTTTAGCATTTTACAACAGATCACTGATTTCCCCATCAAATGTACCATTCTTTGATTTGTGTTAACCTACCTCCAGTCTATCCCCATAAAAACAGTGCTAGCTATTTAATTACAGTGCTGTGAAAGAACAACAGATCATTCATTTCCCCATCAAATGTACCATTCTTTGATTTAGGTTAACCTACCTCCAATCTATCCCCATAAAAACAGTGCTAGCTATTTAATTACAGCGCTGTGAAAGAACAACAGATCATTCATTTCCCCATCAAATGTACCATTCTTTGATTTGTGTTAACCTACCTCCAATCTATCCCCATAAAAACAGTGCTAGCTATTTAATTACAGCGCTGTGAAAGAACAACAGATCATTGATTTCCCCATCAAATGTACCATTCTTTGATTTAGGTTAACCTACCTCCAATCTATCCCCATAAAACCAGTGCTAGCTATTTAATTACAGCGCTGTGAAAGAACAACAGATCATTAATTTCCCCATCAAATGTACCATTCTTTGATTTAGGTTAACCTACCTCCAATCTATCCCCATAAAAACAGTGCTAGCTATTTAATTACAGCGCTGTGAAAGACTCCTGCTTCAGAGCTACTTGGTAGTATACTGAACCAAACTAATTAAAGACCAGTAGACAGTTTGATAATTCTTCACTAGTTTTATATTATTTGAGCGAGTTTTGATCACAGATAACTTTTAAACACTGTTTCACGGCGGGATGTGGCCCTGTGGTAAATTGTTTGCCTGATGCGTGGTTAGTCTAGGATTGATCCCCATCAGTGGCTCATTAGGCTATTTCTCATTCCAGTGCACCACAACTGGTATATCAAATGCCATGGTATGTGCTATCCAGTCTGTGAGATGGTGGTGCAGATAAAAGTTCCCTTGCTACTAATGGAAAAATTTAGTGGGTTTTCTTTATAAGATATGTCAGAATTACCAAATGTTTGACATCCAATGCCCGATGATTAATAAATCAATGTGCTCTGGTGATGTTGTTAAGCAAAATAAATTTTAACTTTAACTTTTAAACACTGTTTCAGTAAAATGTGAAACATGATACATACAAAAATCTTGTACACAGTGGGGGTTTTAATCATTTATAAAAACAAAACTGAAATGCACATTCCATTAGGATTCATTATAATTATATATAATTTTATATATTATTATGATGGTTTGTAACAATACTTGTTATTTTGTTCCTCTAAACTGGTCTGAATTCAGCCAGACCAAGCAGAAAAATGCCAGCTAACCCGGTTTTGGCAATTCACAGAAAAACAAATGGCCATGTCGGGAACCAATCAAATAGTTTGCAAATGTTAGCGAAATGTTTGCTGGCAGAACTTGAGGCTGTTGTTTAAATCATTACCAGTAATTTAAAAATATACTACAATGTCAACATGGTTTTTATTTTTTATTTTAACTATGCCAAAAACACATCTACTGACGGTCTGACCTTTAATTAATTTGATTGGGTATGCAATAAATTAAATAAAAGCAGGCAAGACTATTGCTGAGAATGAAACATGGTTTAGCTAAAACTAATATTTATAATTTGCATTATTTAGTAAATGATATAGCAAGGTGAGATTGTAATTTTAATGTTTCTGCAAATATTTTAATACTAAAAGGTAATAAAATACTTTTACCTTAAAGGTTAAAGTTATAATAAAATAATGAACTATGAGCTGTATCGTTTAAATCTATTTTACAGTATACTTTGTAATCTCAATAACAAGTAAAATGTGTTATTCCAACAAAATACCTACACTAAACATTCGAAACTTTATCTGAAAGCAATTCGTGACATTCTAATGTTTTCAGTATGTACACTAGGAAAACAAATTACGTAAATATTCAAGAAAAACCCCCCATACAATCTATGTTGCAATTCAAGAGATATAAAAAGCAATTTTAATGCAGGATTTTCAATAATTTTTATAAACTTGAAATATTTTTTATAAAAAATTAAAACATTCATATTGTCATCTCCTGACATTTGACTACAACTTTATTTTTTTAAATCTAGTTTTAACATTACTCTATTACTGCTCTATTGTAAAGTTAATCTTTGAGAATTGAGCAAATTATTTCAAGAATTAGATTCATATATGACTATTAACATACATATTATGTAATCATTCAATATGGCAAAAAGTATTTGTAAAATAACATAACAGGGCTCGAACTGAAGAATTTATCTCCCATGCCAACTAAAAAACAAAATGGCCGTGGATGAAACAACCCACCGACGGCAATTTAAACCCTGCTCTTATCAATTTAAAAAAGAAAAGACATTTGCAGCAAATAAATAAGACTGAAGGGTTATTTTGCTGTATGTAGACATATTTTAAATGTACTAATGGTATATACTGGTAGATAATGTACACCAGGTGTAAAAATTTTGTCATCATTGAGGAGCATCACCAAAGACACTTTTGTGCCATCGGTGATGCTCCTGACCTATGGCAATTAATATCTCAATGACGGCAACTGCCGCCGTTAAGTTCGAGCCCTGAAATCAATATCAGTAGTGCTTAACATTTGTATAATATATAATTATTAACAAGAATATCAAATGCATGTATAGTGAATACCAAAAATAGAAATGCTGTTACACAATTACATAACACAGCAGACCCACAGGAACATTATCTGGAATGGGGGAGGGAGGGGGCACAAGCCACATTTTTATTTATATAGAGTAGGACAAGAAAACCCATACATTTTCGTTCCCATGTGGTGGGTGGCCATAGCCTCATGCTCCCAAAGTTCTTACGGGCTTGCATAACACAACCTGAGATACCATAGTTAATCATGAAATATAATGTACATTGTACTCATCACAATGAGGAAAAACCCAGGAGGTCTAAAAGAAAAACCCAGGGGGTCCAATCTTACTGGAGACCCTGCGTCACACATGAGCACGCTACCACTGAACTACAGGTACTCCAATCCCAAACCAGTTGAAATCATGCTGTAGTTGAGTGATCATGTTCATTTCATTTCTGTGCTTGTATTTAATTAAAGTTCAAGCATGCTGTCATGGCCACACACACATTTAGTCATTGGTTGTTAGTGATTAGTGAGAGAGAAGTCAGTATAGTGACTAAGTTGTACACCTATCTTCACTGAGCCTTTAAAACTTGCTGTGTGGGAGCTGGTACCAGGATGTGAACACAGTACCTACCAGCCTCATGTTTGATGGCTTAACCAGTACCTCACTGACGGTGATTATTTAATGACTGTCAGTATGAACACTTTACATTATAACCATTAATACACAATATCTTATGCCATTAATATGGACACACCTGTCACACTCCCTGCCCCATACAAATGTATGACTTTGCCAATTGTTAAGTTGTTTAGTATACGTCTTTCAATGTAATAGCTTTACACTACAAGCAATGTTATCCCCTGTCACAGGTTGCTGCAACAAATATTAAATTTGAACGGACATAAAGCAAGAATGTTAAAATGGATGAAACATTATTAAAAGCTGACAAAGTGTTTACAATAAAATTGTTAATTCAAGTACTAGAAATAGACTGTTTTTTGTTTTTTGTTTTTTAAAAAGAGTCTAGTCATGAAAAGTTTTTTTTCAAGTCATGGACATTTCTTGTAAGTCATGGCATTTTCTTTCAATGCTGTACAATTTATATATTTTTTTCGTCTCAACCATTGAAATATCAAGAATTTCATGATGTCACGAATGTCTGTATCATAAACTCTGGATCTTGTCTTAGTGTTCTAAATGTTCATACATGTGCTTACAAGATTTCCTTGTGCACACACACACACACACGTTGACTGATCAGTTTTTAAACTGATGAATTGTTTTACATTCGATTAAAAGTTTTCATTTTGTTGCACATGTATACATTGATTCCTTTAAACAGAATGAGATCAACGGACATGCACCAAAATAAACACAAAATGAGCACCAATGGTGTGGCTGGTCATAGCCCTGAAGTAGCTGGTATGTTTTAGTCACCACGGCAAAGGCACAAGGCAGTACAACAGATGCCGTAATTTTTATTAGCTGCTGGAAATATTCGAATCTGCAGGTGATAATTTTTTAATATCAAATGTGACTAAAAAGTGTCATTGTTTTTGTACATGTACATAGAGATTTATCAGTTATAAATGCGATGAATTATAGCATATTGTGCAACGCTTAGGTTGTTTTCCCCCATTAACAAAAATGTGCAATAAATAAGTATAACTGCACAACTGAACACTTTTTAAACCCCACCTCTTACTGAGCCAAACTTCCTCCTTATCACATCATGCAAAGTCACTTAGGGGCACATGGTACAAGTCGGTTACCACATACATTTACTGTCACACTCGGGACCTTCGGCTGTCAATCAAAACATCGGAAGTGTGCAATAACCATGCATACCACTCGTACATTTCTGCAGTAACTTAAAACAGTTTCATAGTTGAGCATATACACATGTACACTGGCTTATCAAGCTAGGTAACTGATTCAAATTTGAGAAAATATTTTCTTAGTGATGTATATTAAGTTGGTCGGCCAGTTTTGAAGTCAATGAATTATTTTACATATGACTAAAAGTTTTCATAGTGGTGAAGGCTGGCCTATTACAGATTGTTTCAGATTTTTTAAAGATTTTTCAAAGTGGTACATAATTACATACATGCAGTGCAGGTTGGCCTATTCTAAATATTTTCAGATTTTATTAAACAATTTCAAAGTGATACATGTAACATGATTATATACATGCAGGTTGGCCAATTATAAATTATTTCAGATTTTATCAAGTTTTACAGTGATGCATACACATGCAGATTGACCTATTGTAAACTATTGCAGATTTTACTTAAAATTTTTTTTTTACAGTGGTGCATATGCATGTATGCAGGCCCATTTCCATGTTAATGATTAATTTCACATTTCATGAAATCTTTTTACAGTGGTGCATTCATACATGTAGGATTTCCTATTATAAACTGTTTCAGATTTTATCAAGTTTTCAGTTATGCACAAATACATGTACATGCAGGTTGGCCTATTATAAACTGTTTCAGATTTTATTAAACAATTTCATGGTGGTACATGATTATATACATGCCGCTTGGCCGATTAGAAACGGTTTAAGATTTTATTAATTTCCCATAATAAAGCAGATATCCTACGTCATTAATTAGTTATTCTCTTTATACACTGTTTCAGATTTTATTAAGTTTTCACAGTGGTGCACACATACATGCAGGTTGGCCGATTATAAACTGTTTCAGATTTTATCAAGTTTTCACAGTGGTGCACACAGGCTGGCCCATTTCCACTTTGATGATTTATTCAACATGTTATTAAAAGTTTTCGAAGTGATGCACGTAGGTTGGTCCATCTAGTTTGTTCAGGGTGGTACATGCCGATTCCATGGAGTGGGTCATGGGCGGTGGGCCACAACTGAATACACCAATATTTGGAACCTGAAAAGAAAATAATAATTTTAATAAAGTGTTCATGATTTGTCTAAAATAAAGAAGATGATAATACAATAGATATTACACTCTAACACAGTAGCAGTATTTAAAAAAGCAGCACAAAAAACACCTTCCCCCCCCCCACCCCCATCTAAAAAAACATACATTAGACATTAAAAAATGGTACCCCACCCCCCCCAAAAGCACAAAAAACCATCCCCCCAAAACAACAAACAGAACCCTCCCCGACACTAGTATTCTAGTATTCATGTATTAGAAGTAAAACTTACTCCTTCGTGTTCTATGGTCAGCGAGTAGAGAAAGTCCTGAAAGACTGGGCGGCCGAAGTGAGTTATTGCCCGGAGACCGGTGAACAAACTCTGACCAGCCACGCGTTGAAAATGTTGCTCACAGATGTACTATATTAGACAAAAGAGAAAATTGAGAAAACATGTCAACAACATATTTATACATGTATATTAAGATTTTGTTTCCAGAAACCTGGCCAATGGAGAAAACAATATACATGTACATGTCAAGATGTTGTATTAAGAGCCTGGATCCATGATCGAAACATATCAATATATATATATATCGGTCTCCACCATGAGCAAACTCAAGGCGAGTACAAGATCACTCTCCTGAAATGGTCCTAGGATATTAATCCCCGCTCTCCTAAAACTTCACAGGCGAGTGTGTATGGGGAGCAGACATGATCCCTTGCCTCTCTTGGCGAAGACTGAATATCCCAAGATAGTGTTTCTTAAACATATTTCCAACAGTGCTGTTTTTAAATCACTGGTCCACAGAGGAACATGGCAACAACATGTATACCCTAGAGCACTGTTTCTAAACTACGGTCCATAGATGTAACATGATTGTTGTGACTTCTCTTTCTTCTGGGGATCGGATGTAGCACAGTGGTAGAGCACTCGTCTACGATGTGATGTGTCTTATGGTAAGTTGCCCTCGATAGACTTGTATGTTGACTTATTCCAATCAGCACTGTCCTGACTATGGGAAAATATCTTTTTTGGTAAAAGACACAGAAGGAGTGGCCAATGTGGCAGCAGCATGTTTGCTGTCTCTTTGTCCATCCATCCACCCATCAATTCATCCATCCATCCATCCATGTATCCATCCATCTATCCATCATTCTCCAAAACACTCATCCATCCATTCATCCATCCTTCTCCAAAACACTCATCCATCCATCCACCCACAACCCACTCATCCACCCACCCATCCATCCATCCATCCACCTATCCGTACACCCACCCACCCACCCACCCACCCATCCATCCATCCATCCATCCATCCATCCACCAACCCACCCACTACCCCTCCACCCCACTCACCAGCACAGTTGTGCGGACGTCGAACTTCTGCTGGAACCGAGTGATGAAGATGTGTACAGACACCCATCGAACCACCCACCCATCCATCCACCCACCCACCCACTACCCATCCACCCCATTCACCAACATAGTTGTGCGGAGGTCGAACTTCTGCTGGAACCGAGTGATGAAGATGTGTACAGACACCCATCAAACCACCCACCCATCCATCCACCCACCCACCCACTACCCATCCATCCACCCAATACTACCCACCCACCCACTACCCCCATCCATCCACCCACCCACCCACTACCCACCCACCCACCCACTACCCATCCATCCACCCACCCACCCACCCACTACCCATCCATCCACCCACCCACCCACCCACTACCCATCCATCCACCCACCCACTACCCACCCACCCACCCACTACCCATTCACCCCACTCACCAGCATAGTTGTGCGGAGGTCGAACTTCTGCTGGAACTGAGTGATGAAGATGTGGACAGACACGAGGTTGTTGATGTCTCCGTTCTCCACCTCGCGGATCATGTCCGTGAGCCACTCAAAACTCTTCTGGGTCCGCGTCACCCACAGGAAGTAAACCTGAAACACAGGCAATGTTCTTCACCATTACATTATCCTATTGATAAAGCCTGCCTATCCTATGGCACTACCTATAGTAAGTGAAGTAACCCTGAAACAGAGGCAATGTTGCTCACCTTGGCCTTATTATATTAATAAAGCCTGCCTGTCCTATGGCACTACCTATAGTAAGTGAAGTAAAGTTTGTTTGTTTTTATTTAATGACGCCACTAGAGCACATTGATTTATAGTAAGTGAAGTAACCCTGAAACAGAGGCAATGCTGTTCACCTTGGCCTTATTCTATTAATAAAGCCTGCCTGTCTTATGGCACTACCTATAGTAAGTGAAATAAACCTGAAACAGAGGCAATGTTATTCTATTAATTCTATAAAACCTAACTGTCCTATGGCACTAGTTATGGTAACTGAAGTAAACCTGAAACAGACAATATTGTTAACTTTGGCCTTATTCAATTAATAAAACCTGCTTGTCCTATGGCACTAGCTATAGTAAGTGAAGTAAACCTGAAACAGGCAATATTGTTAACTTTGGCCTTATTCAATTAATAAAACCTGCCTGTCCTATGGCACTGGCTATAGTAAGTGAATTAAACCTGAAACAGAGGCAACGCTGTTCACCTTGACCTTATTGTTACTAAAACCTGCCTATCCCATGGCACTACCCATAGTAAGTGAAGTAAACTAGAAACAGAGGCAAAGTTCTTCACCTTGGCCTTATTCTTGTAACAATTTAAATCATGCCTGTTCTATGGCATTACCTATGGTAAGTGAAGTAAATCTCAAACACAAGCTAGAAAGATATCTGCCAGAATATTGCTGCAAGACAATGAAGAACCAAAAAAACATGATTACCTTCCTGCATGGAAATTTGACCTTCATGCGAGACTTGTGGACGAGATCCTTGAGGATTGAGGCGAACGGAGTTACTCCGATTCCTCCCCCGACCAGCACCGCCACAGGATACCGGTACCAGTCCTGATGACCTTCACCAAATGGACCGTCAAGATACAGCTACAACAGAGGAGAAACATGCTTATGTTAAACAATATTTAGTCCATTAATAACTGGAAAAATAAATCAGTAGCATTTTGTGAGCAAGATCCCCAACTTGTCTAAATAAGGTAAAAATAAAAATAAATATATAACAAGATGATTTTTATAAGATAATATTTTCATAGTTGCATTTATATGGTCAGCTAATGTCAGTATTAGATCACCAATGAGTATTTTTTCATAAGTGGTCATTATCATTATTATTATCATCATCACCATTACTATCATTACTTTCACCATCATCACCACCACTATCATCATCACCATCATTACTTTCACCATCATCATCACAATAACCATCATAATCACCATTACTTTAACCATCATCATCACTACTACCATCATTACTTTGAACATCATCGCCACAACCATCATCACCACAACCATCATCATCATAATTTTTATCATTACGTTTACCATCATCATCATCACAACCATCTTTACCATTACAGGTGATGCGCCAGTTCCGGATCACTTACGGATCACCTGTAGTTACCGATCAGTCTGTCGGTATATTCAATTTTTAGTCATTTCTATGTAAATTTCATTAAACAAATATTCTAACAAACAAATAATACATGTTTCTTGAAATTGTACGTAAAATAACTGTAACAGTATATAGTCTTGGTTTTATTTTAGACGGCGATACATAACCACTATTAAAACTTTACACGAACAGACGACATGAAAAAAAGAAGACGTTTAAAAAGAGAGATGAAGTTTTTGATGTTTTTCTTTTTATATCCTTTGAAATTTTATAGTACGAGTAGGGGAAACATATAGATTGTGCATGACTAGTTTTATGAAAAGTGATGCTGCAAACGACTTACTGTAACTCCTCAAAGGGGACACACTTGATACGCCAGTTGCGGATCACTCACAAAACGGAAGTATTTACGTTGTAACTGCCGCTAGATGGGGCGATGAACGCAGGGTTTATCTCAAGACTCAAAAACGTTGAACACGGTGGAATTTTTTTCTCCCACTTCCCCCCCCCCCCCCTTCCTTTATAACAATAATAATGATGATGATAATGATAATAATAATAATAATAATAATAATAATAATAATAATTATTATTATTATTATTATTATTATCATTATTATTTTCTTCTTAAACCTCTCTTGATTCGTCATTTTAACCACTAGTTCATAATAATTCGACTCTGTATGTCTCGGGGCCCATGTCATAGTAGCCCTAGACTGTTCGTCCCATGGCCAGTCATCCTCTACAAAATATTATATTAATCGTTGTAGTTCCACCTATGTTTCTTGTATTATTTTTGTTTTCTACAGGTAATGACAATATGTATATAATGTAAAGACACGTATTTTACAAACTGAAACTACGATTTTAAGTGTTGTCCACTTGTCTCTCACGTTATATTTGTAAGCCTACATGTAATTAGCCATTCGTACGAATACCAGCCGCAGTCATTCACAAATATGGCTAATATAAATAAAATGTAGTTTTTTAAAATTCCATTTTCGTTTAATTCGTGCAAAAATCAGTCTGCCCTGCCCCCTACAAAAATAAGAGCCCGTATAGTGAGGTGGCTTAGTGACAAAATAGTTACACGGCGGACAAAAGTGCCATTTTTTCACCAAAGCACCACATGGGCCTGTAGATTTAAAAAAGGTCATGCTCCAAAAATTGTGATGACCGGAAGGGTCAAGTATGACGTCATTATGACGTCATGAAGTTGATTTTCTTATAAAACAAAGGCAGTGTCTTAAATACAAATTATCTTTGGATGGCAGACACTGGAAAGGGTCATGGGTGTTTCCAGCTGTGTGCACAGTAACCTTATCCTACACTGAAATGGTAAATTGTGCTCCCTGGTATTGTAGCAGGTTGCTAGAAGCTCTTAACAACTTTAGAAAAACAATTTGTCAAACAAAGCAAAGCCTTAAAACCAGTTATAACAGATATATTTGTTATACTAATTATTACATGAAATGTAAGCTATCGTACCAGTTATAACAGATATATTTATTACACTAATTAAACACGAAATGTAAGCTATCAGAGTAAACTGCACCACCTGTAGTGTTGAGGTACTGACTGAATTAATAATCAACCGTTAAGATAAGTTAATACGTTTAATGATTTTTAATACACAGTAATTTAACGAAACAAAATGAATACAGGGCCAGTAACTATATTCGGCATTTTTCTTTAAAAGTTTTCACTCGTTCTAAAGTCTACGTTTTGACATGTTCTAAAACAAAATTATGTTCTTCAACTTAATGATTTAAACAGCAATTTAGAGAGAATAAAATGACAAATATATTTACAATCAACGTGTAATGATTCCTAGCAGAATGCGCATTTTCGTAGGTTTTACAAAAATGCACAAAAATCTCATTGTGTGTAAGATGTTTGCATGCAACATGGGTCAGATGTTACTAAAACAATGTTTAGAAGTTATATGTGATTAAAACTTACTAAAATAATATGACATTAGCAAATAATTACCACAATTCTACTGTCCATGCAAGTAATACTACTAAAGGTACATGTGTTGAAACCAAAATCTGTTGATTGATGTACTTTAAATTGCACATATATACACTGCCGTATCCGGGTAGCCAGGGATTGGGCACAAGAGGACCTCTTTTTTCACAATACCAACTTTTATAATGCATGTCACCCCATAAAATGTGTAAAAGCAGTGCCCTCTATCTCCACTCCACCCCCAATAAACAATCCTGGCTACCCTAACATGTACATATACATATATATATATATATATATATATATATATATATATATATATATATATATATATATATATATATATATGGCTAGTGAATTGTTAAAATCACCTATTCCATGTTCCATATTTTTTTTAATCCTCAAACTCTAGGCGTTTGATGTTTGTGGATAGTTGTGTATCAAGTTTTAACTGTTATTTTTGTTCCCCTAAGAATTCATTATGACGCAGGTGGGAAGGTGTGTGTGTCCCGTGATCATGACTATGTGGATCTACAAAACAAAGCTGGCTATGACACAGCACAACTCGAAACGAATCTGGCAAGTGATATCTTGAAATCTGAGCTGGATTATTATCACATCTTAAGCCAGTGTCTTTCCGCAACGTTAATTTTCAATCCAGACCCCGGCAACTTGATCTGGAAGTTGTTTAAACCATAGTTATCATATGTCCTCTCTGTGAGGTATTTCGACACTGGTCTGTAAAATGCAAAAGGAAAATTGTTACCGGCATAGTGGCTGCTGCAACAAAACAGCGACAAGGTATCATTTATATGCATTTCCCCCATTGACAGGAAAGTACCTATTACAATCTTTAATGTACCAGTGAATGCCATTAAGTACAATAAGACCAGGTGTAAAACATATCTAAATACAGTTTAATGCATTCGTCATCAGCACTGATCTGGTGCGTGATTAAGTATAATGTTTGTCTAATGCGCTCGTAGAATGATATACATGTACACACACACATTTTATTTAAACACACTATAGCAGTAACCACTTTGTTATAATGACCAGAGATATCTCATCATTGGAACATCTGAAATGCTAGTTATTCCAGTTAATGTAGTAATATCTAGATATTTTAGCCCAGAAAATATGAATGTGCATACATTTCAACTACTACAATGAACAATATTTATTATTAATATGCATATTTATTTTATGCCATTTATATAAAGGGGGTCGCTTCTAACCAATTAATTATAATATGAACTACCATGAACGGACCCCGATTTAAAGAAAAATACTTGACCTGTATCTACTAATTCATGTTCAACTCTATGTCAAATATTATATAATGTCTATAAAATATACAATGACTAGAAAAGTTACAATCCTGTGATGATGCCTTTGAAATAATATAAACTAATTTCCCTCTATGCTAAGTAAATTAAAATATTTTATTGCGTATGGTCATAAAACATTTATCATCTTTGGGCCGGCATCTTTTTTACAATAAACAAATCCCAGGCATTTTCATTTTAAATTGCAACTTAAATTAATTTTTTTATATATAATATTCAAATTGTCTACAAAATACAGACATAACTAGATCATAATATTTAACTAAGGTTGTTGCATATGGGAGCCATGTTTAAAAAAAGAAAGAAAGAAAGAAAGGAATTTTATATTTAATGACACACTCAACACAACTACAGGTATGTGGTGTCAGACATGTGGTTAATGACCACAAATATATTTTAGAGAGGAAACTATGAGCAACTATTTTTTTTAATTAGCACCAAGGGATCTTTAATATATGCATCATTCCACAGACAGGATAGTAGGCCTACACATCATGGTCTGTAACACCAGTTGTGAAGCACTGGCTGGAACGAGAAATAGTCCAATGATTACACTAACAGGGATCGATCCTAGACTGACCGTACACCAGGCCAGCACTTTACTACTGGGCTACGGCCTGCCCCCGGCAAATTAATTTAATTATATTTGTTTCCCCTCTAATACACATAGTAACTATTCAGACTAAAATAAGGGAAAACAACTTTCCTGTTTAACTAGGTTCTCTGTCTCTGTTCAGTTAATATTTTCTTAACTGCGTGTTTCTTCTGTAGAACTAAATGAACTCTGCAATCACTTCTTATTAAACTATTTACATAACCGGCATTTATTCAGCAACTAGTTAACAACACACGCATTTTACCACATTCCAGATGTCTAAGAACTAAACACTTCATTATGACGTCATAGGGACCTGTTCCCGTTACCAGATTTTTTTGAGCATGGCCTTTTTTCAATCCTTATATCCATGTGGTAGTTTGGCGAAAAAATGGCACTTTTGTCCGCCGTGTAACTATTCTTCCATTTTTTGCCCTTAAGCCACCTCACTAGTATGATCTGTTAGATCGCCAGTCTAGAATCGCTAAAATCGCTGCACACGTGTCTTTGTATTTGCCCCATAAGACGATTCAGTAATGTTGTCCGCCCCCCTCAGTGTGAGAGCCGTCGACCCCATTGCTTGCTTGATTGATTGATTGGAAAAAAAAGAAAAAGGTTTACTGTACAAAGAAAAGAATCGGCACAAGTTTGACATGAGGACCTTTATAAAACCATGCCATCGCCAGTGGTCTGTTTCGCATGTGCCATTGCACGTGCTTTTCGCATACTTGACTACTCGACTTTGGGAGAGAGGGGGAAGGGGTCCTCTATTTGGTTTTGTCAACGAAGTGAAAATCTCTTATTCGGCTTAATTATAATTCGCATTTAAACAGTCTGTACCACTATAGGGTGGATTATTTTTTTCAGTGGAATTTTTGTTTTACACAATCGCATTCTGATGCAGGAGAGTCAGTCGGCCACTGATCTGTGTATTCACACGGTCAATCTGAGCTAGCCCTAGCCTGTAGACCGTCCTTGAAAATAATTCTGTATTCAGGAGTAGATCCAGGAATTATTTTGCGGGGAGTGGGAGACTAACCAGAAAAGGGCAAATGGAACAACACGTCAGAAATAATAATTAATAATCCACTTTTGTGACTGTTTAGTGTGTGTCACTATATTAATATATATCATTATTAACAAGGGGTCTAACCGTCCTGCTTCAAAATTATTTGCTTAATTTTAATATTTAAACGGGCGGCACCCACCACGTAGATAACCTGTAAAATTTATAATTTCGGAACCCACCCCACCCCCCACCCCACCCCACCTAAAGCATAATCCACCCCTGTATTATGATAAATACTAAACCGTCCCAAAGTTGATATTTTGCTATGTCATTTCTTTCTATTTTCCAGCCTTTGTTCCTTTCATAAAGAAAATGTGACTTTTAAAAGTCATCAATATAATAATAATAATAATAATAATAATAATTATTATTATTATTATTATTATTATTATTATTATTATTATTATTATTATTATTATTATTATTATTGATATTTACGATAATAAATGAAAACAATTATTTATTATTAGTAATAATAATATTAATTATTATTATTATTATATACTAGAATGCCAGAAATCAAATATAATTCAACTTGTTGAAAGTACACAACGAAAATAAGGATCGCGCACCTTTACTTTTGACACACGCCCCGTGTAGCTGATGTCATGGGACGCCATCGTTGATTTTCAATCTATTTTAGAAATTGCTAATTAGGGGCGTAATCAGGGGGATGGGAACCCTATGGAGTTGCAAATGATCATAAAATATGTCCGGCAGGATCCACGAACGTGTTGAAAGTGCTAACATCTTGGAAAATGTGTTTTTGAAGGCGTAAGCATCTATTTTTCGAAAGTGATCCGGAACTGGACAAAGTGATCCGCAACTGGCGTAAGTACGCCAGCTCGAACAACACTGTTTTTGGTGCCAAATGTTTACCTAAATTGACATTTTATATCACTGTTTATTTATATGGTTGATTATCTTTATTACCAAGAATTTCTTTTAAAGTCATACGCGCGCATGTTGACAGAATTCACAATTTTGTTTGAAGTGATCCGGAACTGGCGCATCACCTGTATTACTTTCACCATCATCATCATCATCACCATAACCACCACCATCATTACTTTCACCATCATTATCACCACAATCATCATTACTTTAACCATCATCACCACCACAACCATCAATATTGCCACCACCATCATCACCACAACCATCAATATTGCCACCACCACCATCACAACAACCAACAATATTGCCATCACCACCATCAATATTGCCACCACCATCATCATCACAACCATTAATATTGCCACCACCATCACCACCACAACCATCAATATTGCCACCACCATCACCACAACCATCAATATTGCCACCACCATCATCATCACAACCATCAATATTGCAACCATCATAATCACCACACCCATCAATATTGCCACCATCATCATCATCATCATCAAGACCACCACCACCACCACCACAAACAATCATCATGACTACTTGACAAACCTTTGGCATCTTCAAACTGACATTTGGGTCATACACTCGTCTGAGGTTTGTTGTCCAGGGGCCGACCGCGCGGATGTGCAGGGTGAGGGTCTCCTCATGTGGGGATGACGTCAGTGTGAACGGGTGGTACTCACTCTTACCCAGCTTCAGGCATGCCACTCTCACCCACTGACCTGACTTGTAGTCAAAGTTCAAAGGTCGCTTAAACTCAAGGAACGTTACCCCTGCAATAATAATTGTTTTTAATTATGATTTGAACGTGATAATTTTGATGTTGGTGTAAATACGAACCTTATATATATATGTTGACTTTATTAATTAAAGTTTACTTTCTGGTAAATGTTAACTATATATATATATATATATATATATATATATATATATATATATATATATATATATATATATATGAATGTGAACATTTACCACAAATTAACATTTTACCCAAAGAACATTAACAAATAAAGTTACTATAACAATAAACATTGACTATAAGTAAAAAACAAATTGAGAAAGTAAACATCATTTTTCAGAGAAAATATACATTTACCAGCTGGTAACATTTTTGTCGTCTTAAGAAAATAAGCTAGAGAATGTGAACATTTCCACAAAGTAACATTCTTCCCAAAGAATATTTACTATAAGTAAAAAATTTCTGAGAGGGTAAACATATTTCAAAGAACATGAACATTTACCAGATGGTAAAATTATTCTTAGAAAGTAAACAACATGTCACAGAAAAGATTTACATTTACCAGACGGTAAAACATTTCAGAGAAAGAAAACAACATTTTACAGAAAAAAGAACATTTACCAGATGGTAACATTTTACACCGAAAATTAACATTTACCAGATGGTAACATTTTACAGAGAATATAAACATTTACCAGATGGTAACATTTTACAAAGAAAATGAACATTTACCAGATGGTAACATTTTACAGAAAAAATTAACATTTACCAGATGGTAACATTTTACAGAGAATATAAACATTTACCAGATGGTAACATTTTACAAAGAAAATGAACATTTACCAGATGGTAACATTTTACAGAAAAAATTAACATTTACCAGATGGTAACATTTTACACCGAAAATTAACATTTACCAGATGGTAACATTTTACAGAGAATATAAACATTTACCAGATGGTAACATTTTACACCGGAATTAACATTTACCAAAATGGTAACATTTTACAGAGAAAATTAACATTTACCAGATGGTAACATTTTACAGAGAAAATTAACATTTACCAGATGGTAACATTTTACAAAGAATATAAACATTTACCAAATGGTAACATTTTACACTGAATATGAATATTTACCAGATGGTAACATTTTACACCGAAAATTAACATTTACCAGATGGTAACATTTTACAGAGAATATAAACATTTACCAGATGGTAACATTTTACACCGGAATTAACATTTACCAAAATGGTAACATTTTACAGAGAAAATTAACATTTACCAGATGGTAAAAAAAATTCCAGAGAAAATGAACATTTACCAGGTGGTAACATTTTACACCGAAAATTAACATTTACCAGATGGTAACATTTTACAGAGAATATAAACATTTACCAGATGGTAACATTTTACACCGAAAATTAACATTTACCAGATGGTAACATTTTACAGAGAATATAAACATTTACCAGATGGTAACATTTTACAATGAAAATTAACATTTACCAGATGGTAACATTTTACAGAGAATATAAACATTTACCAGATGGTAACATTTTACAGAGAATATAAACATTTACCAGACGGTAACATTTTACACCGGAAATTAACATTTACCAAAATGGTAACATTTTACAGAGAAAATTAACATTTACCAGATGGTAAACATTTTCTGAGAAAGTAAACAACTTTATGGAGAAAATGAACATTTAATAGATGGTAACCTTTTTCAGAGAAAATGAACATTTACCAGATGGTAACATTTTACAGAGAATATAAACATTTAATAGATGGCAATATTTTACAGATAAAATGAACATTTAATAGATGGTAACATTTTACAGAGAAAATTAACATTTACCAAATGGTAACATTTTACAGAGAAATTTAACATTTACCAGATGGTAAAAAAGTTGGAGAAAGTAAACACAACTTTACTGAGAAAATGAACATTTAATAGATGGTAACATTTTACAGAGAAAATTAACATTTACCAGATGGTAAAATATTTCTTAAAAAATAAATAATATTTTACAGAGAAAATTAACATTTACCAGATGGTAAAATTTTTCTTAAAAAATAAATAATATTAAACAGAGAAAATGAAGATTTACCAGATGGTAACATTTTTCAGAGAAAATGAAAATTTACCAGATGGTAAAAACAAATTCTTATAAATCAAATAACATTTTACAGATAAAATGCACATTTACCAGATGGCAACATTTTTGCCGTCTTGACCGTGATCTCCACCTTGTTTCTGCTGATTGAGATGAATTTGTCGATGACGAAGATAACGAGGGGGCCGATAAAGTAGTAGCCCCAGATGGGGTCCTGCACGAGACGGCCGAGGCCATGCAGCACAAGGAAGAGGTACAGCACGATGTAGAAGTTGTGCGTGAACCAGAACGCATTGAACACGTGGCGCCGCGCGTACTCTGTCGCAAACACGTACATGACGATGATTATCACTGTCAGAATGATCCCCGTTATACCTGGAAAGGAAAAAGTAATATTTTGTTAAAAGGGCAATCTCATTATGTGAATAGTCGCAAACATGTACATGATGATGATTATCACTGTCAGGATGATACTCATTAAACCTGGAAAGGACAATGAAATATCTTGTTAATATCCAAGCATTTTGAATATGGGGATTTATTTATAGGGCTCCCAGTTAAATCTGGAAAGGACAAGTAAATATCTTGTTAATATCCAAGCATTGAATATGGGATTTATTTATACGGATCCCAGTTAACCCTGGAAAGGAAAAGTAATATGTTATTAATATCCAAGCATTTTGAATATGGGGTTTAATTTTTAGGGATCCTAGTTAAACCTCAAAAGGCAAAGTAATACATGTGTATCTTGTTAAAGAAGTGTTCCCATTATGCGAAAAGTCTTGTTGCATGTGATTGAATTATACTGTGAGAACACCTGAATAGGAACTACTTTTATTATTATATGTTCTGGTTTTTGTATGGCCAACAAATCTCATGTGACAAGTCGGAGCGACTAATCGCATAATGAGCACGCCACTTAAGACCCAAGCATTGAAGGTAGTACTAAACCAAATAATTTCCGGCTGGGTCAAAGTTCGAGGTGCACCGAACTTTTGATAGAGAAGTGAACACCACAAGTCCTGTGATTGGTTATAAATGTGAGTGTGTTGGTTGTAAAAAATAATAGTTTTATCTGGGTAAAAAAAATATGCAATTTTATTTCATCTAGTACCAAAGCGTCAAGTAGCCTTATGCTTGAAACATGTATGGGGTACCTGTAAAAAAAAGTACTCGAATTTTGTGCGGAACTAGGGTAGTCATAGACGCTACCTGTTATCTCAGAAACAAGCAGCTTGACCCCCAATTTTTTCTGATTCACTTTAAGTGTAAGGGGTGGTAGTATTTATATCCGTGGCGTTTATGTCGGTTGATACGTTGCAGGTAGGAGTTTTAGCCACATATGTTACTATTGTCGTCTATGGGATTTGATTTGGTAGTATACACCCTGAATATGGAGATTTATTTTTAGGAAGTAACGAAGGAAGGAATAGTTTACTTTTCTATCTTTCTCTCTATCCTCCTTGTTAACCATAGTAGAAATAATCTTATTCGCTTGCTTCCTCCATCTTGATTTATCAAATATGTGTATGTGTTAAATACAGGAAGAGGCCTTAAAATGTAGGTGTTAGCCTGCTGGACAATACCAAACCGCTGTATTTGATTTGCGGAAATAAATATTGTTTAAACTAAGAAATGTTTTATTTAATGATGCACTCAACACATATTGATTATGGTTATATGGCATTGATATATGGTAATAACGACTACACAGATAATGAGAGAGAAAACTGTTTCCTTTGCGAATCAGCAGCAAGGATTGTTTATATACTGCATCCCTCAGATAGAATACATACCATAGTAGTTTGACTCTGAAAGTGGCGAGCAATGGATCAGCCACCTAAAATCCCCCTGACATATAACACTAATAGAATGTAGTTTAATATTCTTACTGACCAGTGATTGTGCCAAATGCCCAGTAGTGGAAGGACGCCAAAACATGAGTTCTAAAAATACAAAAATGGAATCATTTTATTAATTACAGTATTATATTTAATGATCGTACTTCATCGTATCAGTTAGCTTACATTTATTTGACTACATGCATGCACCATGTGATACGCTAAGGTAAGCTGAAGCCTTTAATTAGATCTCAACTATCATTTCTACATACCTGGGCCCATATTTTCGAAGCTATCTTAACCTACGAAATCGTGAAATCATCGTAAGCTATGATGTCACTATGGCGTGCGCTGTAGTGACGTCACAACCTACGACGGTAGGTAGCGCTAAGATGGCTTCGAAAATAGGACCCCAGGGTCCTAATTCACAAAGGTCTCTTAGGCTCTGTTAGACAACAAAGCATCCTCTTTGCAAGTATTTTAGCATTGCACTGCGAGATCGCAAAGTTGTGAGAGTTTAGTGAATTAGGTCCCTGTACATTTTCAAGTTTACAGACACAATATGTTAAATATAATAAGTTAATAAATAATAATCTAAATATGATAAAAACTTTAATTTTGAAATAAAATACACTAAATATAATGCTGACTCCGTGAAACAGTTGCAGAAGTAGAATTTAATCATACACAGTCATGTTTATATTCACAATATTTTAAATATGATAAAGTAATGAGTAATAATCTAAATATGATAAAATATTAATTTTGAAATAAACTAAACTAAACATGAAGCTGACTCAATGAAACAGTTGCAGAAGTAGATTTTAAACATACACAGTCATGTTTATATTCACAATATTTTACATATGATAAAGTAATGAGTAATAATCTAAATATGATAAAATATTAATTTTGAAATAAACTAAACTAAATATGAAGCTGACTCAATGAAATAATTGCAAAAGTAGAATTTAAACGTACACAGTCATGTTTATATTCAAAATATTTTATATATCATAATGTAATGAGTAATAATCTAAATATGATAAAATATTAATTCATTGATAAAATAAACTACAAATGATGATCCTGACACTGAAATACTTATGGAAAGAGCCTGTTTAAATACACGGTCATAAATACACACAACAGAAATAAGATGAAATGAAAAGAAAGACTTTAAACATGATAAAATGTTAACTTATAGATGATACAGTCCAAACCCTCAAAATCGACCTCTGTAAACTAAAATTACCTCAAAACTGGATATTTTTTAGGGTCCCTTTCAATATATCAAAGAAAGAAATGTTTTATTTAACGATGCACTCAACACATTTTATTTACGGTTATATGGCGTCACACATATGGTTAAGGACCACACAGATTTTGAGAGGAAACCCGCTGTCGCCACTTCATGGGCTACTGTTTCCGATTAGCAGCAAGGGATCTTTTATATGCACCATCCCACAGACAGGATAGCACATACCACGGCCTTTGATGTACCAGTTATGGATCACTGGTCGGTGCAAGTGGTTTACACCTACCCACTGAGCCTTGCGGTGCACTCACTCAGGGTTTGGAGTCGGTATCTGGATTAAAAATCCCATGCCTCGACTGGGATTCGAACCCAGTACCTACCAGCATGTTGACCGATGGCCTAACCACTACGCCACCGAGGCTGGTTTTCAATATATCAGTGCACAAGATTATCTCCATTTCTTACACACCCGTTGATGAGAACACCATGCAATATTTTTGATAACACATGGGTTGTTAACACATGTTCGTGTGTTAACAATTTCAAGACATATGACTGGCTGCTCCTAGGTGATGACCAGGTCACCAGTGCCATGCAGTCAATGAAAAACAACACAGTGGAAATAGATTACACTGTGATGTATAGTTAACCTGACAATCATGTGTCTGTGATGCGTAAGTTCGCTACAAGTGCAACGTCTGTAAATAACTTTTGGTCAAAAAAGATGTTAAAACCTTGTTTTTGAGGATATGTAAGAAATAGAATAATACATTCGTGTCTGTTAGATACTATTTATCTCACAACTCGTTGGTTAAAAATGTATCAAACTTTCTTTCACTCGTTGATACATTTTAAAACAACTTGTTGTGAGATAAATGGTATCTAACGGCCACTCATGTATTATTCTCTATAACCAGGATACTCGTGCTTGGTCCTGAGGGTGTCTGAGTTGGAGGGGTTTCACTGTGAAATGATCGGCAATCCAAATAAACATAGTCGTATTCGTATTCAAGCTAAATAAGATACTGACGCTCTGAAATATTCACGGAAGTAGCAGTTGAGATCCATGGAGGCCTGAGTACAGATGTGGTACAGGTTGATGGCATGACCCACAATGTGCATGGCTGGAAAGAAGAAATGAATGTATGTTTACCGACACCTCTGCACAGTATATACTATGACTACTGGAATCTAACACGGTTATTTTCACCATGGTGTCAGTATTGAGTGTTGAAACCCAACCCCAAATATCTAGGATAATCCTACCAAAAAGCTGCATGGGATCTTTTAAATATACACTTTCTCATAAACAGGATGGCACATACCACAGCCTTTGATGTAAATTGATGGAAAAAAGGGAACACATGGTATTTAAGACCAAATTTAATTCACATGAACTGCCAAATAGCTTCATGATGAACCTTTACATTTTGAAATTAAAAGTTGCAAACAATTTCTAAATTGATTTTGGACTTAGTCAAATAAAAGTGTATAAGTAGCTTACCCCACAATATACACCCAGATCACTCTGCCCGTGAAGTGATGTAACTAGGTTACTGGTCATTAAGAGAGCCAGGATGGCGATGTATTTGTGCATGGCATGGAAGGAGTCGAAGGGGATAAATCTGTGAACGAACATCTCATGGTTACCCAACCCATACACTCTGCCCGTGAAGTGATGTAACTAGGTTACCGGACATTAAGAGAGCCAGGATGGCGATGTATTTGTGCATGGCGTGGAAGGAGTCAAAGGGGATGAATCTGTGAAGGAACGTCTCATGGTTACCCCACCCATACACTCTGCCCGTGAAGTGGTGTAACCAGGTTACCAGTCATTAAGAGAGCCAGGATGGCGATGTATTTGTGCATGGCGTGGAAGGAGTCAAAGGGGATGAATCTGTGAAGGAACGTCTCATGGTTACCCCACCCATACACTCTGCCCCTGAAGTGGTGTAACCAGGTTACCAGTCATTAAGAGAGCCAGGATGGCGATGTATTTGTGCATGGCGTGGAAGGAGTCGAAGGGGATAAATCTGTGAACGAACATCTCATGGTTACCCCACCCATACACTCTGCCCGTGAAGTGATGTAACTAGGTTACCGGACATTAAGAGAGCCAGGATGGCGATGTATTTGTGCATGGCGTGGAATGAGTCAAAGGGGATGAATCTGTGAAGGAACGTCTCATGGTTACCCCACCCATACACTCTGCCCCTGAAGTGGTGTAACCAGGTTACCAGTCATTAAGAGAGCCAGGATGGCAACATATTTGTGCATGGCGTGGAAGGAGTCGAAGGGGATGAATCTGTGAAGGAACGTCTCATGTTTACCCCACCCATACACTCTGCCCGTGAAGTGATGTAACTAGGTTACCGGTCATTAAGAAAGCCAGGATGGCGATGTATTTGTGCATGGCGTGGAAGGAGTCAAAGGGGATGAATCTGTGAAGGAACGTCTCATGGTTACCCCACCCATACACTCTGCCCCTGAAGTGGTGTAACCAGGTTACCGGTCATTAAGAGAGCCAAAATGGCAACATATTTGTGCATGGCATAGAAGGAGTCGAAGGGGATGAATCTGTGAAGGAACGTCTCGTAGTTACCCCACCCATACACTCTGCCCCTGAAGTGGTGTAACCAGGTTACCAGTCATTAAGAGAGCCAGGATGGCGACGTATTTGTGCATGGCATGGAAGGAGTCGAAGGGGATGAATCTGTGAAGGAACGTCTCGCGGAAGAATGTCAGCGTGTTCCTGCTCATCGTGATCAGAAGAAAGGCGTACGTAAACATCTGCGCGCTGGCGGCCCCACGCGTCACTGACACACCGAATCCAGCCAGGCGCCGCAGGCCTGAGTGTTCACGCAACACCGAGTAGACTGTGAAAACAGAAGAAGATATATCATGTAAAGGTTTATGTTATAATAAAGTTCAAACTAGTCAAAATACAAAGGATTTGCCAAGTTGTAATCAATATGTCAGGGGCCTAATTTACTAAACTCTCACAACTTTGCGATCTCGCAGTGCAATGCTAAAAGACTTAAAAAGAGGATGCTTTGTTGTCTAGCAGTCTAAGAGAGCTTTGTGAATTAAGACCCCAGTTGATATTACATATGTTTTAATTTCCAATAAAGGCTATTTTTAGTTTTATAAAAAGATTTTTTTTTAATCCTGCATTAAAATAGCTTTTTGGCTGAAAGGAAAAAGGATCAAGGTTAACTTTTAACCACTTTTGAATAGAAGCCTAGTTTGTATGATTTTCTTTTGAATAGTAATGTAATTTGTTTAATATCTGTGTGTGAATTTATGTACTGAAAACATTGAAATGACATTTAATATATATACGGCATCCTTGTTTTCGGATAAAGTTTGGAACATTTATAGTAGATATTTTGTTAGATGCTTTACACTGCGGCAAAAGTAGGAATAACACTTTTTATTATATAACATTTAGTGAAATATCTTAAAATATCAGTGAACTAAAAGTGTTATCAGTCACTCAGTGATGATAACACATTTTAGAATGAAAATTTCACTATTTCACTCTAAAATGTGTTATTGTCACTGTAGAAAGTATTATCTTCACTGTAAGAAAGCCGGAACTATTTTGCTGCTGGCATTTTAAAAATAAAGGTAAATTGCCAAAAGTTATATAATAAAAAAAATAATTCATGTTTTTTGTCAAATATGATTTATATCTTATCTCGTGAAGTTTGCAATCATATCACACTCATCGCGCAATGAGATATAAATCATATCACACTCGTCGCGCAATGAGATATAAATCATATCACACTCATCGCGCAATGAGATATAAATCATATCACACTCGTCGCGCAATGAGATATAAATCATATCACACTCGTCGCGCAATGAGATATAAATCATATCACACTCGTCGCGCAATGAGATATAAATCATATCACACTCCTCGCGCAATGAGATATAAATCATATCACACTCCTCGCGCAATGAGATATAAATCATATCACACTCCTCGCGCAATGAGATATAAATCATATCACACTCGTCGCGCAATGAGATATAAATCATATTTGACAAAAACATGAAATAACCTCTATTTACTGGTTATTGAGAATACAAGGTATACAGTATTTAAAATAGATTTAAATTTAAATTGTACAATTCATAATTTATAATTTCATCATAAAGTTAACCTTTAACCACTAACATACATGTATACTAACCACTAACATACATGTATACTAACCACTAACATACATGTGTATTAACCACTAACATACATGTATCCTAACCACTAACATACATGTGTATTAACCACTAACATACATGTGTATTAACCACTAACATACATGTGTACTAACCACTAACATACATGTGTACTAACCACTAACATACATGTATACTAACCACTAACATACATGTATACTAACCACTAACATGCATGTATACTAACCACTAACATGCATGTATACTAACCACTAACATGCATGTATACTAACCACTAACATACATGTATACTAACCACTAACATACATGTATACTAACCACTAACATACATGTATACTAACCACTAACATACATGTATCCTAACCACTAACATACATGTATCCTAACCACTAACATACATGTATACTAACCACTAACATACATGTGTATTAATCACTAACATACATGTATACTAACCACTAACATACATGTATACTAACCACTAACATACATGTATTAACCACTAACATACACGTATACTAACCACTAACATACACGTGTATTAACCACTAGCATACACGTGTAGTAACCACTAGCATACACGTGTAGTAACCACTAGCATACACGTGTACTAACCACTAACATACACGTGTACTAACCACTAGCATACACGTATACTAACCACTAGCACACAGGTATACTAACCACTAGCACACAGGTATACTAACCACTAGCACACAGGTATACTAACCACTAGCACACAGGTATACTAACCACTAGCACACAGGTATACTAACCACTAGCACACAGTTATACTAACCACTAGCACACAGGTATACTAACCACTAGCACACATGTATACTAACCACTAGCACACATGTATACTAACCACTAGCACACATGTATACTAACCACTAGCACACATGTATACTACCACTAACACACATGTATACTAACCACTAACACGCATGTATACTAACCACTAACACGCATGTATACTAACCACTAACACGCATGTATACTAACCACTAACACACATGTATACTAACCACTAACACACAGGTATACTAACCACTAATATACATGTATATTAACCAACCAAAAAAAAATTGTTAGATAAATTTCTTCTTTTACATGTTAAATGTCTTATTTTATATGTTAAACAAATTATCATGCAAATAAAAAATAACGAAACAGTATTTTTAAACTCAAGAAATCTAGTGACTTGATCAATACATCTCACAAATGACAATGTCCTGTTTGACAAACTTACAGTAGAATGAATGAATGAATGAATGAATGTTTAACAACCGGTGTTTGTCTTTATAAAGCTATTCAAATATGCGACATAATTTGTATTGATTTAATGCTAAACGGTTCTGTGCAGACGAATAATATGCAAATAACCGATTTATGCTATAAACTGATATGCAATAAAGTGAATTTGACTGTATATGAATATTTATATTAAAAATAAAAAATTACATAATTATGTAAAAACAGTATAAAGAGCTATGGTCTCACTACACAGATGTCATCTGCCATTGAAACCCATGTTAAATTGCCCAACTTCAAATGAAGATTGCAAATAGAACGGGTTCTTGTTGGCACTAACAACATACACCATTGCGAACATACATTATATAAACATTTATTTTCACTCCAAAATTGAGAACATTTCCATCTCAGTTTTTTGCTATATGACTGCATCTGGCTTTAATACCGGTCCGAACAGGTGGTTCATTAACCGATTCACTCGAGCTGTCCCATACACTATATGCCCATGTCCCAAAAGGTCGATGCACAATATTACAAAATAGCATGGGAAAAATACAGCCAGAAGGCTTACCATTAAACATACATATTGTTTTAATTCTTCACCATTACCTAGAAGTGAATATGTGAGCCATAACTTGTGTCACAATTAGGAACTATAGTGGACCGTGATGAATGAACTCTCACCCAGAAGTGATCTGTGTAGTGAGACCTATGGATAAAATACAATACAATACAAAAATGAAGATGATTATAATTTGAAACTTTGTAGAGAAATCAAAATGTTTTCAAATTTTTAATATTGAGTCTGGTTGGAATTTACGAGATTCTACCACATTTCCGACTTACAGTATGCTCGTTCGATAAAGATGCCAGCCGTAATCAGACTAAACAGAGATCCCCAGAAAATCTGCAGTCTGTAGTTCTCGATGTAGCGTTGGAACTCATAGTACTGCTGTCCAAGCTTTGACATGGGCGGTTTGGTCTTCTTCGTCACGATATTCACTTTGGATGTTCGGTTCACATCTGAAGTCCGTGTTCCAGATCTGAGGATAGATAACACATTAAATTAAACAGCTGAAATGGCTAAGCAAAGACATTTGAGGAAAACACATACTTGTACAGCATAGGCCTATGGGTTCCCATTTTTGTTGAGGGGAAGACTGATTTTTGCCCCAAATTAAATGACAATAGCTGAATCTGGATAACAACATTTATTCATATTAGGATTACTACCAAACGGCTGTATAGCAGGGAACAATATTTCACGAGAACCATTGTTCTGTTTGTGTGTTGGTTACGAAACTTTAAAATCATGAGAACCGCCAATCATGGTGAACAATTACATTCTAAAATTAAAAGTACCATATATCAGTAATGAAACTGAAAATCAGTTTGTTTTTTGAACCACCAATGTAGCACAGAACTATAGTTCAAGTGTTTTAGTATTAGGTAGGCCTAACTCATCGGTTACAAGAACTATATTCATGTAACCAAACAATTGGTTACCTGAGTAAAACTAACATGAACTTTTGAAATACTGTCCCCTGTATAAGGTTGCAGATGAATTACTATGCATATATTTACATAGATTACAACTAATGTTATGAGTAGAATGATGGAAATATATGTTGAATATTTGTCTGAATATATCCATTGTTTCATTAGAGACACAGTTGGCCCCCTGTCCCCGTCTTGTAGGTTTATGTTGTACAGGTATATATAGTAGTGTTCCCCGTTATTAGGGGAAGAGCATTAGAGACACAGTTGGCCCCCTGTCCCCGTCTTGTAGGTTTATGTTGTACAGGTATATATAGTAGTGTTCCCCGTTATTAGGGGAAGAGCATTAGAGACACAGTTGGCCCCCTGTCCCCGTCTTGTAGGTTTATGTTGTACAGGTATATATAGTAGTGTTCCCCGTTATTAGGGGAAGAGCATTAGAGACACAGTTGGCCCCCTGTCCCCGTCTTGTAGGTTTATGTTGTACAGGTATATATAGTAGTGTTCCCCGTTATTAGGGGAAGAGCATTAGAGACACAGTTGGCCCCCTGTCCCCGTCTTGTAGGTTTATGTTGTACAGGTATATATAGTAGTGTTCCCCGTTATTAGGGGAAGAGCATTAGAGACACAGTTGGCCCCCTGTCCCCGTCTTGTAGGTTTATGTTGTACAGGTATATATAGTAGTGTTCCCCGTTATTAGGGGAAGAGCATTAGAGACACAGTTGGCCCCCTGTCCCCGTCTTGTAGGTTTATGTTGTACAGGTATATATAGTAGTGTTCCCCGTTATTAGGGGAAGAGCATTAGAGACACAGTTGGCCCCCTGTCCCCGTCTTGTAGGTTTATGTTGTACAGGTATATATAGTAGTGTTCCCCGTTATTAGGGGAAGAGCATTAGAGACACAGTTGGCCCCCTGTCCCCGTCTTGTAGGTTTATGTTGTACAGGTATATATAGTAGTGTTTCCCGTTATTAGGGGAAGAGCATTAGAGGAACAGACCCTAGTTTCAGCCCGTGAAAATTAACACTAAGCTTAGTTAAAGGGACAGACTCTAGTTTCAACCCGTGAAAATTAACACTAAGTTTAGTTAATCTACAAACCTGTAACACATTTGAATAAAGATACAATTGAGTAAAACATGAGTCTGTGACTTTGAAATGGTGAAATACCCTCTAAAAATAGACTAAAACTCAATTCCATAACTGTTACTTCTCAGATGCACGTGCGTTTGTAAAAATATGAAAAATGTATCTTGTGATATTAAAAACACCAGGATGACCAAAAACACTTTGAATGTACGGAAATGAATAATCTAAACAATAAAATGTAAGTAAAGTATGATTTCAGTTATCAAAAATGGTTCTAATAGTAAAAAATATGCTGTAGTGTTTAAAAACTATTGTCCGAACCAAATTGTTAACAACTACACAAAATTACTCTCCTACCTTTAATTGCTGTTAGATTTCCTCCAAAGTTTGTCCAGACACAAATCGCAAAAAAACCACTACAATTATACAGATTCCACACATGAGACTGCAACGATGTCGCCGATATTGTCTTTGCTGAGATTGCATAGGGAAAAATACATGCAGTTTTCTGCCGTCTGCCATGTTGGTTGTTTATGGAATACTCTTCAAGAGGGGTGAAAGCCTCCAAAGTATGTGACACAATTAATATGAAATCGATGATCTCTAGTGGTATCATTAAAATAATAATAATAATAATAAAAAATAATAATATGACGTCATCACGTTTGCTTTTATATCATAACATGTTATGACGTTGTTAGATTAAGTCCTATCCTTTCACCCCTCTTGAAGAATATTCCATAAAAAGTCAAAATGGCAGCTGATACAAAATTACATGCTTTTTTCCCTATGCGCTCTCAGCGAAGTCTATATAGGTGACATGGTTATCATCTGGTATGTGGAATCTGTGTCATTGTAATGGTTTTTTCAAGATTTGTGTCTGGACAAACTTTGGAGGAAATCTAACAGCAATTAAAGGTAGGAGAGTAATTTTTTGTAGTTGTTAACAATTTGGTTCGGACAATAGGGTATGTCCCTTTAAATGTAAGATATCTGGATGTTTCAAGCATACTAGTTAACATGAAAGTACTGGAATTTACACAACACATTTCCCAACAATAAGTCCAGTTACATATCTCACTAATACAGTGTATTTCGAACTGTCAGTGTGATGGTCCATGGGATGGAAATTGGAGGGTCCGAAGGGTTTGAACCTCTGTTAAGTGGCTTTGGGTGCACAGTCCCCCAAGAACATTTTTAATAAGGAAGGAAGGAAGGAAATGTTTTATTTAACAACACACTCAACACATTTTATTTATGGTTATATGGCGTACGACATATGGTTAAGGACCACACAGATATTGAGAGAGGAAACCCGCTGTCACCACTTCATGGGCTACTCTTTTCGATTATCAGCAAGGGATCTTTTATATGCACCATCCAATAGACAGGGTAGTACATTCCACGGCCTTTGATATGCCAGTCGTGGCGTACTGCCTGGAATGAAAAATAACCCAATGGGCTCACCGACGAGGATCGATCCCAAACCGACTGCACATCAAGCGAGCGCTTTACCACTGGGCTACGTCTCGCCCCTCATTTTTAATAAGTGTTCACATATTGCATTTCCAGCCTTCTGAGCACAATAAAATGAAAATGGGGGGGGGGGGGGCACAGCCCCCATGTTCCCCCCTGTTCCACAGTCCCTTCAATTGCAGACATAGCAGGATTTAATGTCTTACTCCAAAGTTCAGGGCACTTCTAACCTAGACACAGTCAGACTGTTTACTTACTTGTATCGCCTGAGAACAGTTTGCCGGTTGGTCAGCCCTCGACTTGGTGAATCTATCTGTCCTCCTTCAACTGAAACACCACAGTCAAAGCAATAATGGTAAATACAGTGCTGCCCTACTCCAGCAAATAGGTGGTAAGTGACAATCAGATACAAAATTAGTTAATGCATGATACATGTGTTGTGGTGTTTTCAAATAAGCATCAGTATTAAAAAAAAAAAATTGTTTTGTTTAACAACACCACTAGAATACATTGATTTATTAATCATCAGCTATTGGAACAAAAGAAAGAAAAAAAATGCTTTATTTAATGATGCACTCAACACATTTTATTTACGGTTATATGGCGTCAGACATATGGTTAAGGACCACACAGATATTCAGACAGGAAACCCGCTGTCGCCACTTCATAGGCTACTCTTTTCGATTAGCAGCAAGGAATCTTTTATATGCACCATCCCATAGATAGGATAGCACATACCACGTCTCGCCCCCAGCTATTGGAAGTCAAACATTTGGAAGCCTGCTTGAAAATGATAGTGGCTTTTATTCACTGAGGACACAGACTTGTCGTCTGCTTGGCTATGACGTAACCCTCGGAAACACTTCCGATAATTGTGATGTTAACACTTGCAGTAATAGTAACTAAACGATAATAGTTTCTACATTGCTATTGGTATTAATGCTATAAACATTACACTACTACATCTTTCCATTAGCTGCAAAGGATCTTTTATATGCACTTTTCCAGACAGGACAACACATACCATGGCTTTTGATATACCAGTTGTGGTGCACTGATTGGGATGGAGAAAAGCCCCAATCCAGGATAGCACATACCACGGCCTTTGATGTACCAGTCATTGTGCACTGGCTAGAATGAGAAATAGCACTATGGGCCCACCGACGGGGATTGATCCCAGACTGACCGCGCATGAAGTGAGCACTTTACCATTGTCAAGACTGCCACCAGGAATTAGGAATAGAGACAATAATAATAAATAAAGTTAGAAGTTTGTTTGGGTTAACGACACCACTAGAGCACATTAATTGATTAATCATCGACTATTGGATGTCAAACATTTGGTAATTTGACATATAGTTTTAGAGAGAAAACCCACTACTTTTGTCCATTAGTACCAAGGGATCTTTTACATGCACTTACATCCCACAGACATGATAACACATATTATAGCCTTTGATATATCAAGGAACTGTTTTATTTAACAACGCACACTCAACACATTTTATTTATGGTTATATGGCATCAGACATATGGTTAAGGACCACACATATAGAGAGAGGAAACCCACTGTCGCCACTTCATGGGCTTCTCTTTTCGATTAGCAGCAAGAGATCTTTTATATGCACCATCCCACAGACAAGATAGTACATACCACAGCCTTTGTTACACCAGTTGTGGAGCACTGGCTGGAACGAGAAATAGCCCAACGGGGACACCGACACGGATCGATCCTAAACCGACCGCACATCAATCGAGCGCTTTACCACTTGGCTACATACCGCCCCTGTTGATATACCAGTTGTGGTGCACTGGCTGGAACAAGAAATAGCCCAATGGGCCCACTAACAGGGATCCACATTGCACAACTCCATTCCGAGCTATGCCTTCGATGAGAAAAGATGTGTCACTCTGCTCTCTTGAGTTGCCCCCACCTGGGGGAACGTATTGCAAGCTACGGCTCTTTGTTGGAGTACTGCGTCACTTACACTGGGTCACGGGCAACCGTGACTTTGGTGTATGACAACGCAGTAAGGAAGACGACGAAGAGGAAGGGAAGAGGAAGGAGGAAGAGAAAACCTGCACCAGGTGCAGCTCAGGACGGACCTAAACAGACTGAGCCAGTGGACCAGTCAATGCCGCAGTTGGACACAGCGATTTGCGAGACTCCATGGCGTGCGTCTTCCATTCCAACCCCTTCGAGGTGGTCGATGTCGAGTCTCCCATCCCCGGGGAGCTCCGCCAAGACCCCTATGGATGTTGCTGCTGTGACCGCCCTGGACAGGGACGCCACCTGGAGCCTCGCCATCTCCAAGATCAAGGGCCAGTATGCTCGATACCTGGTCGGGGACACCTCGGACAGTTTCCTGACGGAGTTGAGTGTGCTATCCATGCCATGGAACTACGAGACGGGAAGTTTGGATTTGTGGTGACGTCGCGCTGGGATGATACTCTTCGAAGACATGGACAACTACACCGTCCACAGAATACTGAAGATCATCACCGGCGCCCATTACGTCGAGCTAGCTAAGACCTTGCTAGCCCACCGGTGGAGGAAATTGGCGCCGCAGTTTAACACCAAGCACTTCATCTCGTCCCCGTAGTCGCCAATCCTTCCAAGGGCTTAGTCGGACTTTAAATTTTATGGCCGGCATTCAAAATTGTATTGTATTGTGTTGTGTTGTGTTGTGTTGTGTTGTGTTGTGTTGTGTTGTGTAGTGTTGTGTTGTATTGTATTTTATTTTAAACAGTTCGACACAATTTATTTTGGCAGCCCATCTAAATTGTTCAAATCACCTTAAAACCCTTTCGGTCAAACACTCTAATTTTATTCTTTGGACTTAAATTTTTGTCCAGACATGAGTAGTATGAATGAGCTCATTTTGGCTTTAGGTCTTTGACCTAACTACTAAATTCGTATTCCAAATTCTGCCCACTTTAAACTCACCCCATCCCCCAACCCCCGGCCCAGATCATACAGATCAGACTTTAAACTTTTAGACCTCCGTTAAAAAATTTATGTCGAAATTACTTTTTTTTTTTTTAATACTATTAAATAGTCCGATCCTCTCTTCTTTCTCTTATTTATTTTTGGACTGTCCTTCTAAAATGCTCCAAATTATATAAATATTCGGCCGAGCAGTCAATTCATTTTTTTTTTTGGCTTGTAATTTTTTTTTTTTTTTTTTTTTTAATTCTATTAACTTTTTTACTAATTGCTATTTTAAAAATTCTGCCCATTTTCAACTCTATCCCACACCTCCCCCCCCCCCCATTCTGAGCCAGGCCACCGATCTTATTGGAGGTCTGACTCTGGATGGGGGTGTTTGAAACCCTAGTAGTATATGGGCATGTTAAAGTAGTTATCTATCTATCTAACAGGGATCTATCTCAAACCGAGCATGCATCAAGCGAGGGCTTTACCACTGGGCTACATCCTGCCCCATAATAATAAATAAATCAAATCTCCTGGACTCACCATCAAGACCCATTGTAGCTTTGTTGAGGATCTCACGGTGATCGTCCGAGGCGAATATCTTCTTGAAGTCGTCGAAAGTCATCTTGTTTTTGCCGCTGATCCCGGCTTGTTCGAACATCGAGTTGAGGAGCTGGTCAACCCGGGCCTGGTCCACACTGGCATCGGCCAGGTCCATCATAGATCTGAGACAAACACAGCAAAACTTTAATAATAGCAATAATCATCAGCAGAATAACAACAACAATAACAATAACAATATAGCAATAGCAATAGCAATAGCAATAGCAATAACAATAACAATAATAATAATTATTATTATTATTATTATGTCAGAAATGCAATACTACTACTAATAGTAATTAATAATAATAATAAAATAATAATAATAATAATAATAATAATAATAATGAGATAAAAGTACACAAAAATTATCAAAATAGTGAAATAGTGTATGTAAATCAAGGTGATCATTATAAGCAAAGTGTTATGAATATGATACAATTTCTTTTATAATAATAACAGTAAATTTCACTGCAACAAAAAAATCTGATACAGATAACATTTTGGGAGCATGAGCAATCAGTTGCCTTCTTCCAACAAGCCACAGGATAAACAATAAAGATTGCTATTTACTTCAGCATTTTTGAGAACTGGTCCCTGGTGAGCTCGCCTTTTCGCTTGATGTCGTACATGTTAAACAGTAGCTGGGCCTTCTCATCCGCAGTACCTGTAAACACCAGCAAGGAAAAATCTAATTAAGGGGTTGTTCAACAATTATGTAGCACTCTTGGGCTATCAGGGGATGCATTAAAAAACATTAAGTAGGAGGGAGAGAGAGAGAGAGAGATGTTAGTCATGAGTTATGTAACATTTTAAAGTAAAATGCAGTCATTTGTTGTAATTTTGTTCTTTAACAGATGAAATTTTATCTAATATTTATTACCAAACAAAACCTACATACATACACACAGAAAATCTAATAATATTGGTCAAGTTACATCATTATGCCTGCACCCCACCTGGTATCTCTCTGACCAAAGTCATTAACATGATGATCATCCATTCCACCCACCCAACCCCTAGGTATCACTCTGACCACCTGAAGTCAAGGTCAATAACATGATGGTCATGGATTCCTCTTACCCCCCCCCCCCCCCCCCCCCCCCCCCCCCCCCCCCCCCCCCCCCCCCGATGTTGCCTTGAATTACCTGAAGCCAAGGTCAAGATGATTGTCATGGATTCCCCCTGACCCCTTCCCCAGGTATTGCCCTAACCCAACTGAAGCCAAAGTCATGAACATGATGGTCGTGGATTCTCCCTGAACACACCCACCCCAAATGCCACCCTGACCCACCTCAAGTCAAGGTCATGAACATGATGGTCATGGATTCTCCCTGAACACCCCCCACCCAAAATGCCTGGACCCACTTGACGTCAAGGTCATGAACATGATCATCATAGATTTCCCCCTAACTCCCCACGCCCGATGTCTCCCTGACCCACCTGAAGCCAAGGTCATGAACATGGTCATGAACTCCTCGAACGACACGAAGCCGTCCTTGGTGGTGTCGACGAGGAGGAACATGTTGCGGACGAACATCGAGTTTGGCTCCATCCCGAGTGACTCGGCGAACTCCGTGCGAGTCAGCTTGATGTTTCGGATCTTGTTGATCGTCTCGCCGTCCAGCTCACCGAGATTCATGTCGCGCATATTCTTCTTGAACGCCTAAAACAATTACGCTCTCACATACTACACAGATCGCCATTTACAGGGCTAGCTCTGCCACTAATTGGCGAATTTTATTTTAATTTGGTGAAAACAATTTATGTAATAATTGTTATTTTGTTGGAAAATAGCTATAGGTTTTGCATTTTTGAGATAATTTGGCGAAATTTTTTTATCACCAAGAGCTAGCCGTGCATCTGCCATTGGAATCCATGTTAAATTGCCCAACTATAAATGAAGATTGCCAATAGAACAGCTTCTTGTTGGCACTAACAACATGCACCATTGAGAACATACATTATACAAGCTTTTCTTTTCACTTTAAAATTGAGAACATTTTTGTCTCTGTTTTCATACTATATGACCACATCTGGCTGTAGTACCAGACGGAACAGGTGGTTCAGGAACCGATTCACATGGACCACCTCTTCCGGTATACACCTCAAAATGTCAATGTACAATATTACAAAATAACAGAGGCAATATTCAGCCAGAGGGCTTACCATTGAAAAATGCTAAATGTTTTAATTCTTCCCTAATTACTAGAAGTGAAAATGTGAACAACAACATTTACATGTATCACAATTAGCAACTATTATTTGCAGATAATACTTCCCTTTATACAGTTTTAGAAGATCGTCAGTCTATTTATTATACAATTAATATGAATCTTTGTAAAATATTAGACTGGGCAGATAAATGGCAAATTACGTTCTCTCCAGAGAAAACTGAATCAATTACTTTCTCTCAAAAACATCGGGCGTATCTTGAATCAGACCTCTTCTTAAAAGATGGTAAGATTAAAAACGTTCAAAATCATAAGCACTTGGGTCTTACGTTTCAGAGTAATGGACAATGGCATTGTCACATTGAACAACTATCTGAAAAAGGTTAGTCCCATGATAAATTGTCTTCGAAGTCTAAAATACCGTTTGAGTAGGAAAACACTTGAAATGCTATACAAAACATTTATTTTATCTATATTTGATTATTGTGATTACATATGGGACAACTGCCCTAAAGTTCAGGCAAAATTATTGGAAAACCTTCATTTGTATGCCCTTCGAACTAACTGTGGTGCAGTTAGAGGTACTAGTCATGACAAAATATGTAACGAAACTGGATTTATATCTCTATCGCAATGCCGTGAATTCCATAAAATGTGTATTCTTCACAAAATGGTAAAAGGTCTAACTCCCAACTATCTATCATCATTGGTACCACCAAAAGTAACTAACAATTCAAATTACGCTCTTCATAACACTGGCGAATTCCAAACTGTATATATTAAAATAGAATTCTATAAAAGTTCTTTTTTACCATCTGGAATTCGTATCTGGAATAATATCGGAACCGACAATACAAATTTTTATTTGTTTTCTGCTTTTAAAAAGAAATCCGTCCGAATAAGCAATTTCTTGAATTTGGAATGTGTTTAAATCAAATAGTTCACTGTAGACTTCGCCTAGAATGTAGTGATCTAAATGATCATAGGTTCAAATGATATATTAGTGACAATCCGTCATGCAGCTGTGGTTATCCATTTGAAAATACACTTCATTTTCTGTTTACATGTCCTTTGTATGATAATATTCGCCATAGAAAGTTTTATTACAACAGTGGTTTTGACCTCAAAACATTGTTATTTAGTAGAAATGACTATCCTCCGGACATAAATTTAAGAACAGTGGAATCAATTCATGAATTTGTAACTGCTTTAAACAATTTTGATTTCAATTAATGCACTAAGTGCCAGTCTATAGTAGCTGGGTGTCCACACAACTACTTACTTGTACTAGTTTATTGACTTAAATGCATGAATTTTCCAGAGGTACTGTGTGGACACGAAACATATGGAAGGCCAAGTGCAACATTTGTTATAATTGTGTGTATGTAACAATACCCAAACATATCAATGTTTCCAAACATAATGTTTGTTATATAAGTATTAGGTAATAGTAATGGAGAATTATTGACCATGTATTATTATATCTAAAACGTATGATTTATATTTTATATTTTGTTTCCCACTCTTAAAGGCATATAGCCCCCCCCCCCCCCCCCCCCCACACCTTTATTATCCTTGATTGACCTGGGCTTGCGAACAGGCTAGTAAACTTGCCCGTGGGAATATGCCTTTAAGATTTGGAATCATGGAATTTACCATTGGCCTGTCATCTTGTGTAAACCTGAATTACATTTTCAAATTGTATATAGACATTTTGCCTGTTGCCAATCCCCAACCAGCATTATAATTGGGAATAAAATATTGTTTAAACCAATTAGCAACTATAGTGGACCATGGTGGATGAAATCTCACATGAAAGTAAGACCTAAGTTAAGGCTGTTTTTGTTTTTTAAAATTCTGGTATTATTGTGCTTACAGACATTTAATATATCATTTCTAGGGGCCTGTAAATGTTCAATGAATAACTTTAATAATTAAAACATCCTATTTCTCATACCTGCAGACAAACAATTCTGAAAAACTTGTCCAACAGAAGTTTCCTGTCGTCGTAGGTCTCCGCCTCTTTGATGATGGTTGCCGAACTGAAGGAAATCTTTTCTCGGTTCACACCAATATCTTGGAGAAATGACTCTAAGTTACGCACGGCTGAATCCCGAGTCCCCGATGAGTCAAATCGAAGGACCTGCATTAAAAAACGAGGACATATTTGTTTAAAGAATGGACTATCTTGAGTTTGCTGTCTTTATGTGAGTTCCAATTTCCTCATGAATATATTAACATATCAAAATAATTTTAAGTTCTTCCTGAACGAGTTACTCCTTTCTCATGAATATATTAAACACATTTTCTTATGAATAACCATACCAAATGAGTTAAACCTTCCTCATAAATATATTATCATATTAAATTAAAGTCAATTTTCTCATGAATAAAAATATAAAACAAGTTATGCCTTCCTCATGAATATATTAACATATCAAATTAATTCCAAATTCCTCATGAATAAACATAACAAAAGTTACACCTTTGTCATGAATATATTAGTATATCAAATTAATTTCAGTATCCTTATGAATAAATATATCAAATGAATTTGACATTCTTTATGAATATATTTAATTTAACATATCAGATTAATTTTAATATCCTCTTGAATAAACATATCAAATGTTTCACATTCCACATAAATATCTTAACATACCAAATCAATTTGTAACATATCACAACAGTTACATTTAATTAATATAAATTAACATATTAAAAGATTTTTTAATGTGAATCTATGAATCTGATTCAGATTAATACTTCAGTAATTGAAAATCATGAGACTCCATTTAGTTTTCAGTAACATAAATCTTTACCAAAAACAAATTTAAAGCACTTAGTCCAATATCCAATGTTCAAGCAACAACCATTGCAAAATGTAATTTACAAATCTATATAATAGTTATGTTATGTATTCAAATTCCAAAATAATTGGTCACATAGCACATTGTAAAAAAAAAAAAAAAAATCTTTGAAAATAATTGGATTCTCTTGAATTCCCATCACATAAAGTTGCAAGAATCCAAATGGATTCTGATAGAATTTTTTTTCAAATTAGACCTGCACACCAAATCAATTTCTCCTTGGACGCGGATAGACATGAGGTCCATGGGTCGATCTTCCGACATGCGGATTCGAACTTTGTCAGAGTGCCGCAGATCAATCAGCCTGAGCGTCTTCCCCACCAGATCCATGACGACGATCTTCTTCCTGTCTCGCTTCAATTCGATCATCACGTTCCGCTCGCCTGACGTGGCTCCTACCCATTCCGTGGCTGGAAAAGAATTTCAAAATGAGCAGTTTCTAAATCTCGTGTTCGAAATACTAAATGGTGATTATAAACTGCCTCCAAATCTTCAAATTAAAATACTATGTGATGAAAACATTGCAAAATGAGCTCTCTAAATCTCCTTATTAAAATACTAGATGGTGTTTATAAACTGTCTCCAACACTCTTTAATTAAAATATTAGATGATGAAAGAATTTCAAAATGAGCTGTCTCTAAATCTTCTGTTTAAAATACCAGATGGTGTTTATAAACCGTCTCCAAATCTCTTAATTAAAATATTACATGATGAAAGAATTTCAAAATGAGCTCTCTATAAATCTCCTAATTAAAATGCCAGATGATGGATGATTATGGGGAAAATATTGAAATTTAATCTATAACATTCAATAAAATATCTGAAAATATTAGTAACGAAGACTATAAAATAATTCCCCTTATCAAAATATCAGATGATTATAAAATAAAAAGTCACTGAATCTTCAAAACAAAATATCAGTTAAAGTTTGGTTTGTTTAACTACACCGTTAGAGCACATTGATTTATTAATCATCAGCTATTGGATGTCAGACATTTTGGTAATTTTGATGTATTATCTTAGAGAGGTAAACCTGCTCTATTTTTTCATTAGTAGTAAGGTATCTTTTATAAGCACCATCCCACAGACAGGATAGCACATACCACGGTCTTTGATTTGACAGCAAAGAGTGACTGCAACCAGTATTCTCGTACATGTGTCAGGAAGTTCATCCTGTTACTCATACTCAATCCCACATTACTGGCATTCAATCCTATATTATTATTTTTTATTATTATTTACATATTGGTGCACAATATCAAGTGTTCCGTTATTTGTTTTTCTCACTCTATTAATACTGAAACTGTTCAATTAAAGCCGTAGACCCTATTTTCAACCTTTAAAAATGGACACCGAGTTTGGCGAATCCTCAAACCTGTAATTAATACATTTGGATAAAGTTACAATAGAGTGCTCTCGTCTCCATAACCTTTACTTCTCAGAGTTATGTATGTTTTTTTAAAGATCTGAAAAGTGCATTTTGTGTTATTACGAATACCTGGCCTGGTGCTTATAAAACTTTTAGAGTCTAGACTCGAGACTCTAATAGAGTCTGAGACAGTAATGTCATGGCAATGCCATACAAATTGTGTGCGTGTGACGTCCTTATAAGCACGGGCCCAGGATGACCAGATGTATGAAAACTGGATACTCTAAATAATAAAATCTATTAAATGCCTGATTTCAATTATCAATAATGGCTTTAATAGTGAAAAACATGTCATGGTGTTTGAAAACTCGGGTCTGTCACTTTAAGACCGACAGTGACCTGTATATAAGTCCCATGGATAGATCTCTACCTGTAAATTTGTTTGGGTCGCCATCCAGTTTTCTTGGAGATCTTCGCTTTGCTTGTTGCATTGTCTTCTCTTTGCTCTTGGCCATAAGTATCATCACACCAATTGTAACTGAATAAAATCAACCGTAACTGAATAAAACTGATTGTAACTGAATAAAACCGATTGCAAATGAATAAAACCAATTGTAACTGAATAAAACCAATGGCAACTGAATGAAACCAATTGTCATTGAATAAAACCAATGGCAACTGAATGAAACCAATTGTCATTGAATAAAATCAATGGTAACTGAACAAAACCAATTGTAACTGAATAAAACAGATCGCAAATGAATAAAACCAACTGTAACTGAATAAAACCAATTGTCATTGAATAAAACCAATCGTAACTGAATAAAATCAATGGTAACTGAATAAACCAATTGTCATTGAATAAAAACCAATCATAACTGAATAAAACTGATTGTAACTGAATAAAACTGATTGCAAATGAATAAAATCAATGGTAACTGAATGAAACCACTTGTCATTGAATAAAACCAATGATAACTGAATAAAACCAAATGTAAGTGAACAAGTTTTTTGAGAGTACTGCTAAAGCAGAGTAAGGAATACTGACATTATGTTTTTACTTTCATTGAGAAATGAACAAACTTGCATCACTACGATTGGACCAATGGGATGACATTAAATTATAATGAAAGTTAAAGTTTGTTTTGTTTCACAACACCACTAGAGCACATTGATTTTTTAATCATCAGCTATTGGATGTCAAACATTTGGTAATTTTGACAAATAGTCTTAGAGAGGAAACCCGCTACATTTTTCCATTAGTAATAAGGAATCTGTTATATATATGCACCATCCCACATACAGGACAGCACATACCACGGGCTTTGATACACCAGTTGTGGTGCACTAGCTGAAACGAGAAATAGCGCAATAGGCCCACCAATGGGGATTGATCCCAAACTGACCGCGCATCAAGCGAGTGCTGTACCACTGAACTATGTCCAGCCTCTGAATTATAATGAATGTAACAGAAATTAAATTATTTTTTATTATTATTATTAACCTACTTGGAACACACAATCCAAGCGCGACAAGAGTGAGAGCGAAGGAGGCCTCACTGCCGGAGAAATAATCGTACGTCTGAAGTCCCGGCTCACAGTTCTCGTATTTGTCAAGGCTCGCATTGCCGGGAGCTAAACAGTCACATGTAGCACTATTGCCATCTGTAAAGAAAAAAATAGAAAACATTTACAAAGTCAAACCAAATGGTGTAATGCCAAAAAGCTTAAGACAAATAATGCAGAGGTTCTAGAATATGGTGGCCCAATGCCTGACGCCATTGGTTATTAGGCTCGGGCCACCACAAATTAATTTAAATTAATGCTGTCATGCAGTGCAGAGAAATGATACTAAATTATGATACAAAGTTTTCTATGCAAAGTTAAGAAATCAAATGCTTCATGGTTACAGCTTACAGAGGAAAACAAATGTTATATTAATTATTACCCATATGGTTAAAAATATCCTGGTACATATCAAAGTGATACGTCCCACTAGAATGCCAAGTGGGACGTAACACTTTTGACGTCACACGATGACGTCATCGATTGGCTTACTACAACCTTACAGGAACGTTAACGAAACGAGATGAGTGATATAAATTAAGATCGATAATAGGTAATAAATAGGATATTAAACTCGCTACCTCATAAAATAATTTTCATTGTCATTCGCTAAAGCTCGAGACAATTGAAAATTATTTCACTCGGGACATAAACATGAGACGAAATGGAAGCTCGTTTAATATCCTATAAATATTAATTTATAATAGGTAATTGTTTAAAGTATAGTCTGGTAGTCTCGCTACTTGTCTCATGGATATGCCATCATTCAGATCGACCAAACAGGGCTCGACCACAGTCCTAAATGCTCAGTTTCCATCTTGGTGGCATGCATGGTTATCCAAAACCAGATTGCAAAGACATTTATACCCTTTCAAATCTATTCAGACATGAAAAAGAGTTTTACATCAACCATGTTTGTGTTTTTTTTCAGGCTAGTGGCCTGCTTGGCAAACAAACAAAAATAAAACAGCCTAACAATTTTGGATTTGTTTTATGCATTTACCATATGCTTTACACTGGCAAACAAACAAGCTATCAGTAAAAGGCTGGTGTACATACAATATGCATTACACAGTAACCTACTTTTAATTACCTTTTCACCACACCTGAATATATATATTTTTTAATTAAAAAAAAAAGTAAGATAACATTTGATACTGGCCCATAACTTGTTGTAACTAGTATAATTACCACAGAAAAACACATTAACTGGCAGCTCAGATCTCGTGATACCAGTAGTCAAAGAAATAATATCGCCTAAATCAGTATCCTGGATAAACTGTAGATCTTCATCGGTAAATAAACTGAAGAAAAGAGAGAAACACAAGATTACATCGTTACCATGGTAACAAGATGGTTGTGTGTGTGTGTGTGTGTGTGTACATTTGTGTAGGCTTGCTTGTGTTGTGTGTGTATGTGTGTGTTTGTGCACATTTGTTTAAGCTTGCTTGTGTTGTGTGTGTCTGTGTGTGTGTGTGTGTGTGTGTGTGTGTGTGTGCATGCGTGCGTGTGTGTATATGTATGAATCTGTGTGTGGGTGTATACATTTGTGTATATGGATGTGCATATATATGTGTGTGTATGTGTGAGTCTGTGTGTACATGTGTGTGTGTGTGTGTGTGTGCCTGTGTACATGTGAGTGTGTATGTATGAGTGTGTGTGTGTGTGTAGGTGTGTGTGTGTAGGTGTGTGTGTGTGTGTGTGCTTGTGTGTGTGCATGTGTATGTTTGTGTGTGCATGCATGCATAAGTGTGTGTGTGTGTGTGTGTGTGTGTGTGTGTGTGTGTGCATGCAAGTGTGTGTGTTTGTGTTCATGTTTGTGTGTGTGTGCGATAGATAGATAAATAAATAAATAATTGGCATCTTATAATGTTCAGTAAACTTTATCGAGAGAAAGAGAGAGGAAACCTCCTGCTACCACATAGCCTACACCTATTGGTAAAGCAGCAAGGGGTCTTTTACTGCAACTTCCCACAGACAGGACAGTACATACCATGACCTTTGGTGTTCCTGTTTATGAGGCACTGGTTGGAATGTGAAAAACTCCCAAGATACATCAAGGGCAATCAATCTTGTGACCCATCGAATTTCAGGTGAGCACTTTATAATTGAGCAAAATCCCAGCTCACCTTTCATACAGGAGATTGGCAGTTAAAAATTAAAATGTATTTTGTTTCTAAGTAAAACAATTCAACAGTACCTATTTTAACTGGGTTTATGTGTAACGTTTTGTTCTTTTACTACAACTGATTATGTAACACACGTATGCCAGTTTTGCCAATGCCCAATATAAAGATAAAGAAGAAAAAGGAAATAATTTACCCGTTTTCTCTATTCTCAAACCAGAAGCGATCACCATCTCGGATTCTCTCAAACTGTTCGAGCATTATGTTACGGAACAGATCTCCTGGTCCATCGGGGGTCGTCTCTAGGAGGCCGCCCGTAAATAGGTCCAAGTTATCAGGAACAGAATCATTATTGTACATCTTTTGAAGTTGCTTAAAAATCTGAAAGTTAAAACAAGACTATGAGTACATGTTATCGGAGCAATATCATAACGATGCAAATATCAGCCATAGGAAGATGAAACATACATGCAAGTAGAGCACAATGTTTTTTTTATGTAAACCATCAATGCAGAATCAATCTGTTCAAAATAAAAATTTTGAACATTGGTTATATATAGTCAGCATTGGCGAAGGAAGCAGGGCGGGAGGGGGGTGGGTGGGGGTGGGTGGGCAAGCGGGACATGTGCCCCACTTTTCAGATATTTTGCTTTATACATGTATTTGCTTTGTAATAGTGTAAAAGTGTGTCCCCCCCCCACACTTTTTGGCACCTTCCTATGCCACTGGGACTCAGTAAGTACAGGAATAGTAACTTATCAGTTATCAAATAAAATTCACGTAAGTGGATAGTTGGTAGGCCTAACTGGGGGTAAACAGTCATGTGAGACGATTTTCAGTTACCCATAATTTTAAAATATTGTGCCCTGCATAAACCAGTTGTAAATACATTCATGTTATCAGGAACCAAGACATTATACTACTGGCCTCAGTGGTATAGTGGTTAACCCATCGGACTCAAGGCTGGCAGATACTGGGTTCACATCTCGGTACCAGCTCTCACCCAGAGCAAGTTTAAGGACTCGGTGGGTAGGTGTAAGGCCACTACACCGACTTCTCTCTCACTTATCCACTAAGCCAGTGTCCTGGACAGAAAGTCCAGATAGCTGAGGTGTATGTCCATGTATATGCCAATTCATTGGTTCCCTTTTGATGCAAACAGACTATAGAATAGTCTTTAGATCTCACTAATTTGGACACAACACGTTTTTGTCTGTTCTGAGCACACCAAAGTCTTTTTACAAGGCTTCTAGAATTTTTATAAAATCCACTAGCCATGGGATCAGTGATTTAAAAAATGTACTAGCCACAATTAAAAATTCACTAGCCCTACTTTACTTTAATACAATTTTACTAAATATTAGTAATAATCAGATATGTCACATAAAGAGGGAGATAGACCTTAAAAATAATTAACCTTGGGAGGTTGGAGTGGGGACAGGATATTCATATTTACAAAATATGTAACATTTGAAAAAAACCCAATTCACTAGCCATCGGGCATAGCGCTAGTAGTAATTAACTAGCACAACATTGAATAACACTAACCATGGGAGTGGGGCTACCATAATCTAGAAGCCCTGTTTTTTAGTACAGTAATGTTAATAATGGCTGAAAAAGAGTTGTACATAGGCCTATTCAGAAATGCATTTATAGTTATTTTAATCTAATTAACAGCTTAGCATTGTATTGATTTTGAGGTGAAATGTTTTGAAATTGGCATGTCTGTAATTGGGGCTTGTTTATTTTGGGCATACTTATTTTGGGCATATTTATTTTGGGAATATTTATTTTGGGCTTACTTATTTTGGGCGTACTAATTTTGGACATACTACTTATTTTGGGCATACTTATTTTGGGCTTTCTTATTTTGGACATACTTATTTTGGGATTACTTATTTTGGGCATACTACTTATTTTGGGCATACTACTTATTTTGGGCGTACTACTTATTTTGGGCATACTTATTTTGGGCGTACTTATTTTGGGCATACTACTTATTTTGGGCGTACTTATTTTGGGTGTACTACTTATTTGAGGCTTGCTTATTCTGGGCGTACTTATTTTGGGCGTACTTATTTTGGGCATACTTATTTTGGGCACACTCTTTATCACCTCAGCTTTGGTGCAATCCAAAGACCTGACATACCCGATTTGTTATTTGTGCTACTTTCTTTAAAACTTACGTCAGTTAATGTGGTGTCATAAGCACTGATGTTGTTGATATCATTCCATGAATAGATAGGATCAAGACCATATGCCTTCCGTACTGCATTGTATCCCGGTATTCCGTGATCGCGACCTCGCTGAATGTTAATGGCACCCAAATCACGCCGAGAGAACTCCAGGGGACCAAACAAATCACCTGCAATACATGTGCAATTATACAATATTACAAAATGTTCCTAAGTGATGACCAGGTTGCCAATGCAATATCATCCAATGGGGAAAAAATAGCACAATCGAAATTGATTACACTGTTATGTATAGTTAACCTGACATTGATTACACTGTGATGTATAGTTAACCTGACATTGATTAGTCTGTGATGTATAGTTAACCTGACATTGATTAGCTTGTGATGTATAATTAACCTGACATTGATTTGTCTGTGATGTATAGTTAACCCGACATTGATTAGTCTGTGATGTTTAGTTAACCCGACATTGATCAGTCTGCGATGTATAGTTAACCTGACATTGATCAGTCTGCGATGTATAGTTAACCTGACATTGATCAGTCTGCGATGTATAGTTAACCTGACATTGATCAGTCTGCGATGTATAGTTAACCTGACATTGATCAGTCTGTGATGTATAGTTAACCTGACATTGATTAGTCTGTGATGTATAGTTAACCTGACATTGATTAGTCTGTGATGTATAGTTAACCTGACCTTGATTAATCTGTGATGTATAGTTAACCTGACATTGATTAGTCTGTGACGTATATAGTTAACCTGACATTGATTAGCTTGTGATGTATAGTTAACCCGACATTGATTAGTCTGTGATGTATAGTTAACCTGACACTGATTAGTCTGTGATGTATAGTTAACCTGACATTGATTAGTCTGTGATGTATAAGTTAGCTAAATAGGTTTTAGTTATAATAGACATTTCAATTTTGTTAAAATCTGTTTTTTGAGGGTATATTTGAGAAATAAAATACCACATTCATATCCGTTAGGTACCATTACCTTAAAACTCATTGTTTAAAAATGTATCCAAATTGCTTTTGCTCATTAGATAGATTTTACAACAACTTGTATGATAAAGGGTATCTGACAGCCACTCATGTAGTATTCACTATTTATTACCCCAGCGGTCACTCATAACGGAAAATATTTTCCATATTTTCTCAGTGAGAAATATTCTGCATTGGTCTAACGAACAATACTATTGGACAATTTGACGCTTACAAACCAATGACTTTGTCGATACTAAATATGACATCATCACGATTTGACAAACACACAAAATGACGTCATGTAGTTTAAAGAGTTTGCCTTTACGGGTCTCTGTTTTTGGTGTTAAATTAATAACAAAATGTCATTTTAATGCAATTCATTATAGATTTGGAAGCAGAATAAAGAGAACTTCTGTTTTTTTAAATTATCTATGAACGTGATTAAATTACAATGTTATAGTAATTCTCAGAACAGTGCGTAAAGTGATTTACATCGTTCCTATACAGGTTGGCTTTTGTGCATGTGCGTCGAAAATAAAGACTTTTAGAGAAAAAATAGCTGAGGTAATGAATAGAATAACAAACTAGGTACCAGTTATTATCAAATTTATGCCCGTCGTGAAATAATTTTCATTTGTCACTTGCTAAAGCTCGTGACAACTGAAAATTATTTCACTTGGGACATAAATTTGATAATAAATGGTAACTCGTTTATTATCCTCTATATATTAAAAGCAGGGAAACACTTAAATTGGTCCAAGAAAATATCAGCTAAAAATATATTGGCTTTAACCTAAGAACGGGCAACTCTGCAAGGCTTGCCCAACATTTCATTTCAACTTATTTTCGTGCTTATATCCAATTAAGGTTCAAGCACGCTGTCCTGGGCACACACCTCAGCTATCTGGGCTGTCTGTCCAGAACAGTGGGTTAGTTGTTAGTTGGTTAGTGGTTAGTGAGAGAGAAGAGGGTGTAGTGGCCTTACACCTACCCAATGAGCCCTTAAGAACTCGCTCTGGGTTGGAGCTGGTACCGGGCTGTGAACCCTGTACCTACCAGCCTGTAGTCCGATGGCTTAACCACTACGCCACCAACAGAATTCTCCATTCGTCCTGAACAGGATAGAGCCAATATAACTTATCTTCTTTTTTAAAAATTCTTTTTTTAATACTTATTTTCATGCTTATTAAGGTTCAAGCACACTGTTCTGGGGACACACCTAGGCTATCTGAGCTGACTGTCCTGGACAGTACATGGGTTAGTGGTTAGTGAGAGAGAAGTTGGTATAGTGGCTTTACACCTACTGACATTGAGCCTGTAAGAACTCGCTCTGGGTTGGAGCCGGTACCGGGCTGCGAACCCTGTACCTACCAGCCTGCAGTATGATGGCTTAACCACTGCATCACTGAGGCCGGTTCAAAAAACTTTTGTATTTAATTACATTACAAAAAAAACCCAAAACCCCAAACAAACAGTGAGTTGAGATTTGTCATATTTACTTAAAATTTAATTTCTTCTTTATTTAATTTTAATCTTTATAATTTTTTAGAGATCAGTGTGCAATAATCTGGGCTCTCCATGACAGGTGAGCTGTTGTTTACTCACACTCCCTGGATATGGAAAGTAGTGAGTGTTTTCACAGCTGCCTTTTATCGTTTTACTTTTAATGAATTTTTTTTGTTTAAATTTTTAAACTGCTCTACACTGTTAACATTTCTCTTTTCTGGAAGTGTTATCAGAAGAGAAATGAATTCCAAATGGAGAAACCTGTAAACTGAAAATATCTGAAATTAATCACACGTTACTTTTATTTGTAGGAACAAATGTCTAGACCGTGCTGTGTATGTACCTCTCAAATCATCGACAATGATGTGATCTTCCTTCTCAGCCAAGGTGTGCGCCATACCAAGGTACAGTGCATCGAGTCCCGGTCCTTCCGATATCGCTTCCTGAAAACAAGGCAGATAAACCGTAACAGTACATGAGTAATGTGCACTTTAAACATAAGGGAGATAACTTCTGACATTGAGTAATGTGCACTTTGATCAATGTAAATCCGTCCCAGGCCATCTCATTGGCCATGCCAGAGATATGGCCTGAGACGGACATGCTCGAAACCATAGTGGTAAAGGGGCCATGTTAATAGAGTCTACGATCAAGATCAATCTAAAGTTTTTTTCTTCCTTCCAAATAAGTTTCATTAAATAACTTTATTACCCCAGCAGGCCCTCATAACGGGGAAAATAAAAATCATTTTATATGCGCCATCCCACAGACATGATAGCACATACCACATCATTTAATATACCAGTCGTGGTGCACTGTCTGAAATGAGAAATAGCCCAATGGGCACAATGACGGGGATGGATCACAGACCATTATTAAATATTAAGGCGCATTTACTGTGAATCTAATCGATTGTTACCTACTTCATTTACAAAATGTTATAAAACTAGTAGCCTTGATTGTTCGAAGTTAATCCATTAATTGAAGGAGACAAAAGACTTATTTTCAAAAGCATTACACGTCTACAGATTTAGCCGACATTGGTAACTCGGAAAACATGTGACACTGTCGGCTGGCGACGAAATGTTGTTGTAAAGAGATGCACGTTTGTTCCCAATTTGCTCTGTCAGTGTCGGAAGGTGTGAATTCCGGTGTAATGAACAGAATAACGTTGATGTACGTTCGTTTCCGACAATATATGGTCAGATGGTGTAAATGTCGTGATAACGAAGGTCGTTGTAACAAGGTCTGACTGTATATATATATAATAACAATAATAATAATAATAATAAAAAAAAAAAAAAAAAAAAAAAAAAAAAAAAAAAAAAAAATAATAATAAAAAAAAAAAAAAAAAAAAAAAAAAAATATAATAATAATAATAAAAAAAAAAAAATAATAATAAAAGGATTTGATATCCTAAATATGAAAATTTATAACATAACATTTTGTGAAATATCTTAAAATATCAGTGAAATAAAAATGTTATCAGCCACTCAGTGACGATAACACATTTTAGAGTGAAAATTTCACTATTTCACTCAAAAATGTGTTATCATCACTGTAGAAAGTGTTATCTTCACTGTAAGAAAGCTGGAACTATTTTGCAGCTGGCATTTAAAAAAAAAGGTAAATTGTCCAAAGTTATATGTAATAAATAGAAACTTTCATGCTTTTTGTCAAATATGATTTATATCTCATCTCGTGAAGTTTGCAATCATAGCGCGACTCGTAAAATATGATTGCAAACTTCACTCGATAATATATAAATCATATTTGACAAAGAAACATGAAATATCCTCTATGTGTGAATCTACCTGTGATTTCCAGTAGGACTGACACAAACGGATGCCTTCTAGTGTAGCCTGATGTCCCCCTCCCACTCGGATTGGCATAGTCGTTCTACTGCACTGACCACTTTCTAGTTTTCTTTACAAAAAAGATTGAAAAAAAAGGGTGTCAAGAAGTAAATACGTGTTTCCTCAAGAGTAAAAAAGGTACATTCAAGTCTTTAAATAATGAATATTACAGCAGTACAGCAAAATTTAAAATGGCTGCCATTTCTGATGACATGAACATGGCCAAAAAACATGAAGACTGGCATTAATATTTTTAATTATCTGTGAGGTATAATAAATTGATTAATGATGATTGTTTGATTTGTTTGATGTGAAAGCTAAAATTAAAAGTCTGTTTTGTTTAACAACACCACTAGAGCACACTGATTTATTAATCATCGGCTATTGGGTGTCAAACATTTGGTAATTTTTATATATAGTCTTAGATAGGAAACCTGCTACATTTTTTAATTAGTAGTAAGGGATCTTTTATATGCACCATCCCACAGACAGGATAGCACAAACGATAACTAGCCAAATGGGCCCGCCAACGGAGATCGATCCTAAATCAACCACACATCAAGGCGAGCGCATTACCAATGGACGTCCTGCCCTATTTGATGTGAAGTGCATAAACAAGACACTCCAACATTTTCGAAACACTGATCTGACTATTTTGCAGGGCTTCAAATATCAAGTAAAATATGGCCTGCTGTTATTTTTTTTAAAGCAACAGTCCAAAAGAAATATGGCCTATTAAGAATAAAATATGGTCTTTGGGAAACAAATATTTTGAGAATAGTGCTAAAGCAATACATGTCCCCTACCGCTCTCAACAATTTTATTTTGATCTCCTAAATTCAAGAGCCATAATTCTGTGAAAACTGGTGGTGTAATATCATCAGTATTACCCACTGACCTTGTTATAACAACCGAGACCACCAGGGTGTGTCCGTATCGCAGTGCGGCCGTCTGCATCTCCTGGGAAACACCTGGGTGAACGTGAGGGTTATAGCCTGGAAAATAACACGCTATATTTAAAGCCGCAGTCTCTATTATAGTACTGTAGTATCCAGTGTAGTTTGACAATATCTGTTTACAGCAAAAATGCATGTTTATTAAAATTGTACTTTTTTGTATTTTTTTATCAGCCAAATATAATACAGGGTAAAGCAGAGAGACAACACCATTGTTTATCTCAATCATTAATTTTGTTTTTTAAATAAGACTAAAAAAAAACACAAAAAAAACAAATAAAAAAACACAACAACAATGAATGTGGAAATATGTCATTTCCATTATTAAAAAACACACATTTGTTTTGATTTCAGTTTAACTGTATGATGTTGAAGTTTTTAGATCTATTTTATATCTATGTATTGTGTTCATTTGACATTATGCCTACTTCGAAAAGCAGAACTAATTTCAGGTGGGTTTGCAGAGGGGAGGTTTTGGGGGACACCTTCCCTTACTTCAAGCAAATTAAAAACAATATACAGTGGACTCTGTCTAAACCAGATTTCTGTGTAAACCAGCACAGGTTTAAAGTCCCGTCCAGCTACCATTAATTTATTATGAATAAAACTCTGCCTAAACTGGATGCTTTGACAAATGTTTTACACATAGTCCAAATGTTTGGTGCATATAGCGTTTTATTAATGTTGGTATTTTCTGATCACTATATTGCAAGAACTGTAACTCTGGATGGAATCTGTCTACACCGACACTCTGTCTAAACTGGCACATTTCATTGGTCCCAAGTGAATCCAGTTTAGACAGAGTCCACTGTATATATATTTGCTCAGGAAGCATGATCCCACCCCTCTAAAAATTTATCTCATCAGTCTAGACTCCCCTGCACAATTTCCTGCACCCAAACCTAAATTTTGGGGCTTTTATTAAGGGGGGTGGGGGGTGGGCTGGTAATAAATTAAGGTGAACTCTGTGGTCACCAACGTCTCTCTTATTATGATACTCAAGCTATTGATATGGGTACCCAGGGCAGTCTACTTAAATATTAATTGGATACAGGAATGAAAATGAATGAACTTGCCTTTGTATGCTGGTATTGGAAACAAGTCGCTATTCTCTTTGCGTTGTAGCCAGGCTGGAAGCCAATCATACATCACAATTTTCTGTGGAAGGAAAGGGAAAGGAATGTTTGTTTACTGATAACTTCAGCAGAGAGAGAAAAAAGAGAGAGAGAGAGAAAGAAAGAGAGAGAAAGAAAGAGAGATAGTGACAGAGAGAGAGAGAGAGAGAGAGAGAGAGAGAGAGAGAGAGAGAGAGAGAGAGAGAGACACACACACACACACACAGACAGACAGAGACAGGGATAGACAGAGATAGGGGTGTGAAAGAGAGAAAGAGACAGAGACCTGCAGAGAACGATAAAGTGTGAGAGAAAGTGTTAGAGAAAGAGAAAATAGAGACAAAGATATATATATATATATAGAGAGAGAAAAGAGAGAGAGAGAGAGATAGATAGAGAGAGAGAGAGAGAGAGAGAGAGAGAGAGAGAGAGAGAGAGAGAGAGAGAGAGAGAGAGAGAGAGAGAGAGAGAGAGAGAGAGAGAGAGAGACAGAGAGAGAGAGAGAGAGAGAGAGAGAGAGAGAGAGAGAGAGAGAGACAGAGAGAGAGAAAAGAAGAGGGGACGGGGACTTCTTTGTGATGAAACACATGACACTCTGTCATGGATCGACATTGGTGTGGGTGTATGATAGATGTACACCCCCCCATTGGTTCGGATAAAAGACATCATGTGACACTGACATTCATACATACATGTAGATTTGGTGTGGTGATGAGTGTATATGCCTGTATCCTGGTTACCAACACATGCCACGTGTGATACTCAAACATGGACTCGAAAGGTGGTTGGAGATCATCAAACTCGATTACTGATACAAGTTACTTTCATCAATGCATAAGCAGGCATGAGTTTTTGCAGCAGGGATGGTGGTCCAAATTTACTTATTCATGAGAATTACAAATTAACAAATATTTGTAAAAAAAAAAAAAACCCAACATTTTGCGCTTATGGATAAGCAATTAAAAAATTAAAACAAAAGGTTTTTTTGGAAAGCAAAGTGGGATAGGGGTTGGGTGTATTGAGAAAAAATATACTTAAACATTAGGTCTCACTACACAGTTCACTTCTGGGTGAGAGTCCATTCATCATTGTCCACTATAGTTCCTAATTGTGGCATACGTTGTAGTTCACATATTCACTTCTAGGAATTGAGGAAGAATTAAAACAATTTGTTTAATGGTAAGCCTTCTGGCTGTATTTTGCCCATGTTATTTTGTAACATTGTAAATTAACGTTTTGGGACATGAGTGTATTGCGGAAAAGACAGCCAGAATGAATTGGTTAATGAACCACCTGTTTGGACCGGTACTACAGCCAGATGTGGTGATATAGAAAAAAACCTGAGACAGAAATGTTCTCAATTTTGGAGTGAAAATAAATGCTTATATAATGTATGTTCCCAATGGTGTATGTTGTCAGTGCCAAGTTAGCAATCTTCATTTGAAGTTGGGCAATTTAAAGGGACATACCCTAGTTTCAACCTGTGAAAATTAACACTAAGTTTAGTTAAAATACAAAACATTTGGATAAAGTTGCAATTGAGTGAAACATGAGACTGTGACTTTGAAATGGTGAAATACCCTCTAAAAATAGACTAAAACTCTACTCCATAACTGTTTCTTCTCAGACGCATGTGCATTTTTAAAAATATGATAAATGCATTCTGTGCTATTAAAAACAACAGGATGATCAAAAACACTTCGAATGTATGGAAATGGATAATCTACACAATACAATCTAAGAAAAGTATGATTTCAGTTATCAAAAACAGCTCTAATAGTTTTAAATATGTCTTAGTGTTTAAAAACTAGGGTATGTCCCTTTAAACATGGATTTCAATGGCAGATGATATCCGTGTAGTGAGACCTTAGGCATAAAGTCCCCTCCACTAGTGAAATCCTAGACTGGCCCCTGATTCTCACCTGGTGTTGGGCAATAACGAGCTTGCGGGCTTCATTGAAGAGTCGCTCATCACTCCAGTCCGGGTTAGTCGCACTCAGCCTCTCACAGAGATAGTTGTGCCAGCGGAACCACATGACACCAAACGCCAACAGAAATGGGTTTTCATTTCCTCGAGGGTTGCCAATTCCTGCAGAAATGTTTTTTATTAAACCATTAAAGAGATCTTTCTCTGAATCTTACTTTCAAATGATAATATTTATACTAAATAAAAAAAACCCCAAAACCACATTTTCATTTCTTCAACTTATTTTCGTGTTTATATCCAATTAATGTTTAAACATGCTGTCCTGGGCACACACCTCAGCTATCTGGCCGTATACCTACCCATTGAGTCGTTAAAACTCGCTCTGAGTGGGAGAAGGTACTGGGCTGCGAACCCTGTACCTACCAGCCTTATGTCCGATGGCCTAACCACAATATTACCGAGGCCGGCTCCAAAACCACACAAAAACACCCCTCAGACCATATAACCGTAATTAGTGTTGAGTGCGTCGTTAAATAAACCATTCTTTCTTCTTCTTCTTCTCTTCTTATACTATAGAAATTAACTGAAGCCATTGATAGGTAATTAAAGCTAATGTGATCCAAAAATATATTTTTTTTTAATGTAAATCTTAATTTCAATCCGTGTGAAAATGGACACAAAGTTTGGTTAATCAACACATCCATAACATATTTGGATAAAGTTACAATAGAAGGAAGAAAATGTTTTATTTAACGACACACTCAACACATTTTATTTACGGTTATAAGGCGAGGAAAGTTACAATAGAGTGAAACAAGAGACTATGATGTTTAAACAGACAAGAGCTCGTATCCATAGCCATTACTTCTCAGAAGTACATGCGTTTTTACATATATGATAGAACCTTGTATTCAATGTATTAACTTACAGTAGACCCTTTTATTATATAAATAGCAATGATATATATAGATCTACAGAAACCATAAAAGTGATATCCAGTGAAAAGTCATATTTTCACTGTATTTTAGCTACAGTGAAAATATAGAAATCGTATTTACTTTTTTGTAAAAGTGCATGATTAAATTATCTCCCTTTCTCTCATTTCTTCGTATGTAAGTTTGGTGATTACAAATGCATTTGATCGTATTTAAAAAAAAAAAAAATGTAATTTAAACAACTGTACCTATTAAAAACGGATATGAAGTGCAATTACAACTGTAAGTATAAGAATTTAACGGCATTCGATTCGTTTTGTTTTTGTGGGAGTTTTTGGAGGATTGCTTTTTCAAGTGTGCTTGCACAGCAGTATTATTAAATAAATGTTAACAAAGATAATTTTTATTCAAATTTCTTTTTAAAAGTCTATGGTCAAGTAAATTTTCTGGAAAAGTTCCATAGGAAGAAATATATCATGCTGTTACGTGTTTTTGATAGGATAAGCAAAAGATATTACCAAAAAGCGAAAGATATTGTCAAAAATTAGGAGAGATGTATATAATAAACAGACCATTTCATGATGTGTGAAAAGCATATTTTCACTCATTGCTTCACAAGTTGTGAAAATATGGTTTTCACACATCACTCATTGACATACAAATTGTATTACCCCCCCCCCCCCCCATGAAATAGCCTATATATATTCAAGGGTGCAGAAAGTACAAATGTGAGTAAATATTCTGATGAACAAGTTAAAATATGCAACTACCAGTCTGATGGGCTGACTGACGGTAAATCTGAGACTCCACATGCTAAAATTCCAAACCAGTCAAACAAACGGTTAAAAAAACATGATGAAATACACATCAATACATGGACCACATTGATAACGTCAGACTTTCAAGTGCCAGTAATTCCTAGAAATGAATTATTTACAATGAAAGTATGTTGCCGTTGTGTTTTGAATAGATGGTATTGTTAAATACTTGCGGGGTGTCACTTGAATTTTAGAACTTCAATTTTGTTTGCCACGTGATGTTGATCACTTAGCAAGTGTCCTTAATGATGATTTTTTAATTAAATACATATGTACAACATTTGAAGTGAAGACAGTGTATTGTTAAACAATAACACATTGTTATATAGACTGGTGGACTAGTAAAATTCTTGAGGGCTAGTAAATTTTAGTTGGTTCTGGTCCAGTGGGCTAGTGAAATATTTTTCATTTCTGCACCCCTGTATATTCAATTGATTAAATTACAGTAGAACTTTATATTCAATGGATTAACTTACAGTAGAACTTTATATTCAATTAATTAACTTACAGTAGAACTTTATATTCAATGGATTAACTTACAGTAGAACTTTATATTCAATGAATTAACTTATAATAGAACTGTATATTCAATGGATTAACTTACAGTAGAACTTTATGTTCAATGGATTAACTTACAGTAGAACTTTATATTAAATGGATAACTTACTGTAGAACTTTATATTCAATTAATTAACTTACAGTAGAACTTTACATTCATTGAATTAACTTACTGTAGAATGTTATATTCAATTGATTAACTTACAGTTGAACTTTATATTTATTGGATTAACTTACAGTAGAACCTTATATTCAATGTATTAACTTACAGTAGAACTTTATATTCAGTGGATTAACTTACATTAGAACCTTATATTCAATGGATTAACTTACTGTAGAACGTTATATTCAATTGATTAACTTACAGTAGAACTTTATACTCAATGAATTAACTTACAGTAGCACTTTATATTCAATTGATTAACTTACAGTAGAACTTTATACTCAATGAATTAACTTACTGTAGAATGCTATATTCAATTGATTAACTTACAGTAGAACTTTATATTCAATGAATTAACTTACTGTAGAATGTTATATTCAATTAATTAACTTACAGCAGAACTTTATACTCAATGAATTAACTTACTGTAGAACGTTATATTCAATTGATTAACTTACAGTAGAACCTTATATTCAGTGGATTAACTTACGGTAGAATGGTTTATTCTGTGGATTAACTTATGTTATAACCTTATATTCAGTGGATTAACTTATTAACTTTTGGTAGAACCTGAAATGATTACCAGTTACATTTTATATAAAGTATTAATCTCAAACATAGGATTATTGTTGCAAAAATCCTGCATTCTCTCTGACGGCAGATAGCAATTAAAAAAGTTAAATTTAAAAAATGTTTTTTTAAATTTATGGTAGAACCTTACATTAAAAGGATTAACTTACAGTAGAACCTTATATAATATTCAATGGATTAACTTATGGTAGAACCTTATATTTAAATGATTAACTTACGGTAGAACCTAATATTTAAATGATTAACTTATGGTAGAACCTTATATTTAAATGATTAACTTACGGTAGAACCTAATATTTAAATGATTAACTTACGGTAGAACCTTATATTTAAATTATTAATTTACGGTAGAACCTTATATGTAAATGATTAACTTACGGTAGAACCTTATATTTAAATGATTAACTTACAGTAGAACATTATATTCAAATGATTAACTTACGGTAGAATCTGGTGACTGGTCTTAAGACATGGTCTTTAGGAGATGGTGGGTTGGGCATTGGCAGACGGATGTCGTTCCTCACCGGAATGGAATCCGATAAAGGTTTTGTTAGATCTTCCGCCAGGAGGCGGCCACCTTTGAACTCTCTGAGAGTGTCTGTCCAGGCCTTGGCCGTTCCGTACATCAAACCACCGTCCAAGAAAGGAGTGATTTCATTCAGCTGTTTGAAAATTAAAGCAAAATATACATACACGTGTACACATATTCACACATACATGTTAACTGTAACTGTTCCTTCAGTTTAGATAAATGAATATAAAAGAAATTAAAGACAATCCTTATAATTAAGCTTAAAACAATAATAACACAAAAGGTTCATATTTTTGTTTTGAATAATATTTTTTGGAAGGAAGGAAATGTTTTTATTTAACGATGCACTCAACACATTTTATTTACAGTTATATGGTGTCAGACACACAGATATAGAGAGAGAAAACCTTTTGACTTCATTAAGGCGACACAAAATAAACAGAATATCACCTGTTGTCTTGGGTTGTTCGGAGAATAGCCAGTCCGGGCGTCAAACCTCGTTCTCAGCAGGGGCAGTTCCTTGCCCCCTTCCCCCTCGGGGTCGTATCGTACGTGACCCTTAGGGATGGGGATGTTGAAGAATTCGCGAGGACAGCCTGGTCGCTGGGAGTCCATGATCTCCTCCACCACCTGCTGACCTGCAGGGAGAACACAGTGTCAGTCACTGGGTGTGTGTCACTGTGGGTATGTGTCACTGTGTATGTGTGTCACTGTGGGTATGTGTCACTGTGTATGTGTGTCACTGTGGGTTTGTTTGTGTTTGTGTGTGTGTGTGTGTGTGTATGTATCAGTGGCAGTCCTCTTTGTGGTGATGCAAGAGGGGTGGAATAAACTTTGTAGTGATGCAAGAGGGGTGAAATTCCCAGCAAATGATTTCCTCGGGAGTGACTGTTCTCCTAGATAGAGATCCATGGAATCACCCACTGTTTTGCCAAATGCCCATTCGACTCTGCTTTGTGCAGAGATATATGGCCCTGATCATGTATTACGGTTGTGTTATTCAGATTACCTTGGATGTTCCATCAATTGCCTTAAAATTTTTATCACAAAAAAGAGTTAACCTATGCAGTTTGATGGCAATTTGTAAAAAAAAAAAAGTTTTAATTTACACTGCACTTTTAGCCCTAATAAAATGTTATTTGAGACGGTATGAGATTAAAATTTAATAAATTAATATGTTTTTATTTGAATTGTGTCTTTATTAATAGACGCAGTGTGTTTTGTCACATTCGATTCAGTATCAGTGTTTCTTTTTTAATTAGTACCATACTTGCCAGACACTAAAATTGATGGTCGGACAAAGAACTACCTTTGTAAAATTCTTAGTCGCCCTTAGTCAATAAAGGTCACCGCGGGCGACCGGGCGACTGCTAATTTTCAACCCTGACGTATGTATGTATGTGTATTTATAATAATTAACATGCATGCATTATGTCATCTTCATAAATCAAGGCTAATATTCGTTCCTCGTATTCAGCCTTGATACATGTCGTCAAGAAATCGTGCCACAAAATGCTTAAATTTCATTGGATGCGATGAGATCTGATTGCAACGAATCAGAACGCTCCTTATAGATTCCCTTGTTATTGTAAACAAAGATGGCAGCGTCAGCATCCGTGGAAATGTGTCATGTTTGTCACGATATGTTAAAAAAAAGGTTTCGGCAGTTAATTTTTGATATTGCTTTCAAGATTGTCACATGTTACCGATGCTGTGATTGGTCAGCGATGTCATCGTGTAAGGGACATAATCGGTGTTACAAATTTTCTTCCAATAGAGGGAGCTAGTAGTGGATATCAGTAATCTTGACTACATGTATCAAGGCTGAATATTAGCCTTGATTTATGAAGATGGCATTATGTATAGTATGTCTACATGTTTACATGGGGCGGGATGTAGCCCAGTGGTAAAGCGCTCGCTTAATGTGCGGTTGTCTATTTCATTTCAGCCAGTGCACCACAACTGGCATATCAAAGGCCATGGTATGTGCTATCCTGTATGTGGGATGGTGTATATAACAGATCCCTTGCTACTAATGGAAAAATGTAACGGGATTCCTCTCTAAGACTATATGTCAAAATTACCAAATGTTTAACATCCAATAGCCGATGGTTAATGAATCAATGTGCTCTGGTGGTGTCGTTACACAAAACAAACTTCAACTTTAATTTTAATTTTCCCTATGCTATTCACAAACTGATTTACGATAATTACATGTCGTACCGAAGAAGGAAGGAAATGGTTTATTTAACGATGCACTCAACACATTTTATTTAAGGCTATATAAATATGGCGTCAGACATATGGTGAAGGACCACATAGATACTGAGAGAGGAAACCCGCTGTCGTCACTTCATGGGCTACTCTTTTCGATTAGCAGCAAGGGTTCTTTTAAATGCACCATCCCACAGACAGGGTAGTACATACCACGGCCTTTGATATACCAGTTGTGGTGCACTGGCTGGAACAAGAAATAGCCCAATGGGCCCATCGATGGGGATCGATCCCACACCGACCACGCATCGAGCGAACGCTGTACCACTGGGCAACTTCCCGTCCCATGTCGTACCGAAGAAGACCAGCAGTGCTGTTCTGTTTCTCAGTGACTTCAGCCCAGACCCTCCTTTATGAGCCACATCGCTGATATCCAACGGGTTAGGTCGTTCAGGAGACGCCGGCTCGTAAACACCATCACTGTAATTTGTAGGACTCTTTCTCAACAGCTGACCGTCTGCAAAGTTAAAAGCCAAATGATCAAATTGTATCCACATGGAAAGGAATAATGAAAAAAGGAATAACAAAAGGAATATTTGTTCAGCAACATATCAACATATATATATGTCTGAGATAGGGTTATTTTGTTACTTTATCTGGATCATGAGAGACACACACAAACAGTGACAAACAGAGAGATAGATACAGAGAGAGAGAGAGAGAGAGAGAGAGAGAGAGAGAGAGAGAGAGAGAGAGAGACACACACACACACACACACACACACAGAGACAGAGAAAGAAAGAGTGAGATGGGTGAGATGAGGGAGTCAGAGGGAGGAAGAGGTTGGGGTAAACTGCTGCCACTACAAAGACTACTTGCCAGTCTGGATGTACAACATTTGAACTTTCCTATTACTCTCCAACTCCGATATATCAGGTATAGGTGAAGCTTATGTACACTATTTGAACTTATATATTGCTCCCCAGTCTGAATACATCACGTTGTTATAGCGATCACAGAATTGAAAAGAGTGCTTAAAAAAAATAAGTGTGTTTAATTAATTAATTTTTTTATTGTTTTCTTTTTTGCTTAAAAACATTTCAGGGTTGCTACATAAAATTAGGGTAGGTCGGGAAATCAGAAACACATATTTAGTTTTTAGGATTTATGCAATGGTGAAGGTGAGTGTCCTATAATTATGGCGTAAAAACATGATTGATATTTCTGTATTTACAACTAGAATTGCCTATATACTGATGATTAATAAGAGTTGCTTCCTTTTCTATACTCCTCGAAGTAAGGAGTGGTAATATTTAAAACTATTTCCGGTTTAATTTCTGCATAGGCTTGGTATTTTAACTTAAAAACAATAGTGGTGACAAACCTAAAGTAACCATTCTCTAGGTGGAGTTTATGTACACTGTTGACAGTGCCAAAATGTATCTACTGTACCTGTCTGGATGTATCAGGTTGTTATAGTAACCATTATCTAGGTGGAGCTTAAATTAGGTTCAACATTTGAATTGCCCTACTGCTCCCCAATCTGGATGTATCACGTTGTTATAGCAACCACTGCCAAGGTGGAGCTTAAATTAGGTTCAACATTTGAACTGCCCTACTGCTCCCCAGTCTGGATGTATCACGTTGTTATAGCAACCACTGCCAAGGTGGAGCTTAAATTAGGTTCAACATTTGAACTGCCCTACTGCTCCCCAGTCTGGATGTATCATGTTGTTATAGCAACCACTGCCAAGGTGGAGCTTAAATTAGGTTCAACATTTGAACTGCCCTACTGCTCCCCAGTCTGGATGTATCACGTTGTTATAGCAACCACTGCCAAGGTGGAGCTTAAATTAGGTTCAACATTTGAACTGCCCTACTGCTCCCCAGTCTGGATGTATCACATTGTTATAGCAACCACTGCCAAGGTGGAGCTTAAATTAGGTACCACATTTGAACTGCCCTACTGTTCCTCAGTCTGGATGTATCAGGTTCAACATTTGAACTGCCCTACTGCTCCCCAGTCTGGATGTATCACGTTGTTATAGCAACCACTGCCAAGGTGGAGCTTAAATTAGGTTCAACATTTGAACTGCCCTACTGCTCCCCAGTCTGGATGTATCACGTTGTTATAGCAACCACTGCCAAGGTGGAGCTTAAATTAGGTTCAACATTTGAACTGCCCTACTGCTCCCCAGTCTGGATGTATCATGTTGTTATAGCAACCACTGCCAAGGTGGAGCTTAAATTAGGTTCAACATTTGAACTGCCCTACTGCTCCCCAGTCTGGATGTATCACATTGTTATAGCAACCACTGCCAAGGTGGAGCTTAAATTAGGTACCACATTTGAACTGCCCTACTGTTCCTCAGTCTGGATGTATCAGGTTCAACATTTGAACTGCCCTACTGCTCCCCAGTCTGGATGTATCATGTTGTTATAGCAACCACTGCCAAGGTGGAGCTTAAATTAGGTTCAACATTTGAACTGCCCTACTGCTCCCCAGTCTGGATGTATCACGTTGTTATAGCAACCACTGCCAAGGTGGAGCTTAAATTAGGTTCAACATTTGAACTGCCCTACTGCTCCCCAGTCTGGATGTATCATGTTGTTATAGCAACCACTACCAAGGTGGAGCTTAAATTAGGTTCAACATTTGAACTGCCCTACTGCTCCCCAGTCTGGATGTATCACATTGTTATAGCAACCACTGCCAAGGTGGAGCTTAAATTAGGTACCACATTTGAACTGCCCTACTGTTCCTCAGTCTGGATGTATCAGGTTCAACATTTGAACTGCCCTACTGCTCCCCAGTCTGGATGTATCACGTTGTTATAGCAACCACTGCCAAGATGGAGCTTAAATTAGGTTCAACATTTGAACTGCCCTACTGCTCCCCAGTCTGGATGTATCACGTTGTTATAGCAACCACTGCCAAGGTGGAGCTTAAATTAGGTTCAACATTTGAACTGCCCTACTGCTCCCCAGTCTGGATGTATCACGTTGTTATAGCAACCACTGCCAAGGTGGAGCTTAAATTAGGTTCAACATTTGAACTGCCCTACTGCTCCCCAGTCTGGATGTATCATGTTGTTATAGCAACCACTGCCAAGGTGGAGCTTAAATTAGGTTCAACATTTGAACTGCCCTACTGCTCCCCAGTCTGGATGTATCACATTGTTATAGCAACCACTGCCAAGGTGGAGCTTAAATTAGGTTCAACATTTGAACTGCCCTACTGTTCCTCAGTCTGGATGTATCAGGTTGTTATAGCAACCACTGCCAAGGTGGAGCTTAATTAGGTTCAACATTTGAAATGCCCTACTGTTCCCCAGTCTGGATGTATGAGGTTGTTATAGTAACCATTCTCTAGGTGGAGCTTAAATTGGGTTCAACATTTGAAATGCCCTACTGTTCCCCAGTCTGGATGTATGAGGTTGTTATAGTAACCATTCTCTAGGTGGAGCTTAAATTGGGTTCAACATTTGAACTGCCCTACTGTTCCCCAGTCTGGATGCATCAGGTTGTTATAGAAACCACTGCCAAGGTTCAACATTTGAACTGCCCTACTGTTCCTCAGTACTATTGCTCCCCAGTCTGGATGTATAAGGTTGTTATAGTAACCATTCTCTAGGTGGACCTTAAATTAGGTACAACATTTGAACTTATCTATTGTTCCCCAGTCTGGGTGTATGAGGTTGTTATAGTAACCATTCGCTTGGTGGACCTTAAATTAGGTTCAACATTTGAACTTACCTATTGCTCCCCAATCTGGATGTATGAGGTTGTTATAGTATCCATCTTGTGGGTGAAGCTCATATTCACGCTCTGTCTCAACTAAAAAGAAGAATTAAGTTTGTTAAATGCTAAACCAGAAATGTGTATGTCATCATTACGTATCATGAACGGCAAAACAGAGATACAGCACTAAGTTTTAATTTTAATACTTAAATTTAATATGGAATTGTGAATGTATACTTGCATGTGTATGTGTGTGTGTCTGTGTGTATGTGTGTGTGTGGGTGTAGGTGTGTGTCTAGGTGTGTGTGTGTGTGTGTGCATAGGTGTGTGTGTGTAGGTGTGTGTGTGTGTGTGTGTGTAGGTGCATCTGTGTGCATGTGTATGCATTTGTAGGTGTGTAGGTGTGTCTGTGTATGCATGTGTTTGTGTGTGTGTGTGTGTGTGTGTGTAGGTGTGTTTGTGTATGCATGTGTGCGTGTGTGTGTGTGTGTGTATGTGTGTGTGTGTTTGTGCGTATGTATTGTATTTGTGTGTGTGTAGGTGTGTGTGTGTGTGTGTGTGTGTGTGTATGCATTTGTGTGCGTATGCATGCATGAATGTACGTCTGTATGTATCCAACAGCTAGTACTGGTACCAAAGCCAACTGTATATGTCTGGGTATATGTTGTTGTATCTGTACTGGTATCAAAGCCAACTGTATATGTCTGGGTATATGTTGTTGTATCTGTACTGGTACCAAAGCCAACTGTATATGTCTGGGTATATGTTGTTGTATCTGTACTGGTATCAAAGCCAACTGTATATGTCTGGGTATATGTTGTTGTATCTGTACTGGTACCAAAGCCAACTGTATATGTCTGGGTATATGTTGTTGTATCTGTACTGGTATCAAAGGCAACTGTATATGTCTGGGTATATGTTGTTGTATCTGTACTGGTACCAAAGCCAACTGTATATGTCTGGGTATATGTTGTTGTATCTGTACTGGTACGATCAGTCAATCAATCAATCAATCAATCAATATCTCTTTAGACTGACACACATAGATATAATTATGTAGGTTTTAAGTTGGTAGGTTATAGATAAGTCTGTTTTAGGTAGGTAGGTTTTAAGTAGGTATAGGTTTTAGGTAAGTAGATTTTAGGTTGGCAGGTTAGTAGCTTTTAGGCTGATAGGTTTTATGTTGGCAGGTGTTAGGTTAGTAGGTTGACAGGTGTTAGGTTAGTAGGTTGACAGGTGTTAGGTTAGTAGGTTGACAGGTGTTAGGTTAGTAGGTTGACAGGTCTGTAGGTAAACAGCCAGGTACTGGTAGATAGGTAAGTATTGCATGAGCTAGCTAGATAGGTAAATGAATTTGAAGTAGGTAGGCAACTAAGTGGTTTTTACACAGATTGCTAGGTAGGCAGGTTGGTACTTACCTATCTAGCTAAGATTACATAGATTAGATATATAGGTAAGTAGGTACATAGGTAGGTATGTATGTATGTAGGTAGGTTGGTTCATAGATAGATAGGTAGCTAGATAGCTAGATAGATAGATAGGTAGATAGATCGATATATGCTAAATAGATAGATAGATAGATAGATAGGTAGGTAGATAGATCGATATATGCTAAATAGATAGATAGATAGATAGATAGATACTAGATAGATAGATAGATATGTATGTAGGTAGGTTGGTTCATAGATATATAGATAGATAGATAGATAGGTAGGTAGGTAGGTAGGTAGGTAGGTAGATAGATAGATAGGTAGATAGGTAGATAGATAGGTAGATAGATCGATATATGCTAGATAGATAGATAGATACTAGATAGATAGACAGACAGACAGACAGACAGACAGATACATAGATACATAGATAAATACATACATACATAGACAGACAGACAGACAGACAGACAGACAGACAGAGAGACAGACAGATTGATTGATTCACAAACACAGATAAAATAAAAGATTGGCTTTTCAAAATAAAATTGAGCGTGATAAGATGTCTTTTTTTTTAACCTACAAAGTGAACGATATGTAAAACACTTACCACAAGATATGTTGTTTTGGTTTGTTTCACCTAATGTGCAGTTACAGATGTTGTTTGAACACGGTCTGTCTCCAGCTGAAAACATAAATAATCAGTCACAGTACTTAGTAGTAGTAGTTATTACTATAAGCAATAAGTAGTGGTAGTGGTGGTGGTGGTGGTAGTAGTAGTAGTAGTAGTAGTGGTAGTGGTAGTGGTAAAAGTAGTGGTAAAAGTAGAGGTAGTGGTAGTGGTAAAAGTAGAGGTAGTGGTAGTGGTAAAAGTAGTGGTAGTGGTAGTGGTAAAAGTAGTGGTAGTGGTAGTCGTCATAGTAGTAGTAGTAGTAGTAGTAGCAGCAGCAGCACAAGCAACAAGGAAAAACTAAATAATGACTTTGGTTAATCTCTCCCCCCCCCCCCCCCCCCCCCCCCCCCCCCCTCCAAAAATAGGTATTGTGTATTGGAAGGTGGGATTGACAATTTACTGGGCCTCTTGGTATTTTCAGTGTTAATTATTCATCTCTTACATGAATTACATGTAATAATATCCAAGTGGTTGTGGAATTTTCACCTTTGGGGAAATTGAGAAAAATTTGAAAATCCAAGATGGCTACCATAGAATCACGAAAATGAACTTATTCACATATATAGGCCTATCTTTACAACCACAAAAGATGAAGAAAAAGTCTTTTTATATGTTTTCCAACATGAGGAATCTGATTCTATCAATACTGACTTGGGAAAGTGTATAGAATACAATGCAAATTAGAACTATGAATGTCTTGACTAGATTAAATTTCTTTAGCTTCACATGGATAAAACTAAAGACAGATAAACCATTATGCAGAAAGATTTCTAATAAATATATTTCATCATCTGTATCAAACGTGTCAGTCCTGTTCTTGAACCTTCATTCTCCTTTCACCATTCTCCTTTCACTTTGACAGGGCCGTCCGCCATTACAAGAGCAAAATATACTAGTCACAACGTCCAATCCCCTCCTCGTGTAACCAACCATATTTAAAAGCATTTGGTTCCAAGCGTAGCAGATTTTGTTCCAAAGCGTACGAGACATGGGTGTGTGTGTGTGTGTGTGTGTGTGTGTTCAGGTGAAATTTAAAATTCGGGCCAAAAATAGAGATATACGGGCAAAATGAGCTTGCCTGAAACCTTTTCACCATGTGTTTCCATCATTCTACTCACTATTAGTTATAACTCAACGTATAAATGTGCAGTGATTATATTGTTTGCAACCCTGTATAGCTGTTTATCAGTAATGCTAATATGCATAATAAGAGGCTAATATGAATAAATGCTGTCATCTAGATTCGGGCATTTTCGTTTAATTTGGGCAAAAATTCAGCCTGCCACCACACCCTATAAAAATGTTTTGCTCCAAGGCATGGTCAGGTCAGGTCAGGTCACAGGGATTTATGTGCACATTCAGAGCAAGCTGTTGCAGCGCATGCCTGTCCTGGACACAAGAGCCGACCTTGACCGGCTCTTCTGTCCAGGACTGGAAAGGTGGGGGTGGGAAGGAGGAGGGAGCACCAGCACTGGCAGGTGCAAGGGAGCACCAGCAGCCAGACCGTGATCCGTAACAGGTGGAGGGGGGGGGGGGGAGGGGGGGGGTGATGGTGCATTGGAATTTTGAAGGAGCAATGTAAAATGCCAAATGGAAAAAGGTGCGTAATTTTAATTTAAGGAAGTTTGGCACAATTTTAAACAGTTGGTCAAAAAGAAAAGATCGAGAGCTAACATAGGTTTTGAATTTAGTGAGTCGAGAGTAGCTCGTTAATTAGACCTATATGATGCTGGGGTGCCTCCCTAGGTTGCCCATAGGGCCCTTAAAAAGGGCCTGATCGCTTCTGGTCATGGCCTGACAACCCAGGGGAGACTCTCGTGCAACTGTGTAAATACACCGGTAGGTAAGGCGCCGTGTTGTTGTCCCGGGGGTTTGTTGGTCCTGTCGTGTTGAATGTGTCCTCCTCTTCAGTGTCACCAAGTGCCCAAGTAGTCCACCAGCAGCAAGCCCAAGGCATGCAAATATTCAGCTACTTGAAGATGGGCTCAGGCCAGATTTTTGTTGAAGGCTTCAGTGGTAGGTAACAATGAACGAAGTTTTAGTGTGCACACAGGATTTGCTCCTACCAAATACGACGGGAGAAGGATGTAGCTCAAGCACTAGTGTGTCCGCCTGTGAAGCGGTCAGTATTTGGATCGATCCTTCTCAGTAGACCCATTTGCAGACCCGTTCCAACCAGTGGTCCACAACTGGTTTATCAAAGGCCATGGTATGTGCTGTCCTGTCTGTGGGAAAGTGCATATAAAAGACCCCTTGCTGCTTATCGGAAAGAGTAGCCCATGTGGCGGCAGTGGGTTTCCTCTAAAGAAATATGTCAGAATGACCATATGTTTGACGTCCAATAGCCGATGATAAGATAAAAATCAATGTGCTCTAGAGGCGTCGTTAAATACAACAAAACTTTCCTTCCAAATATGAGTGATGATACTTTTAGCAGGTCAACATAAAATGTGCAACACGCTCTATGACATCAGAGACAAATACTTCTTGAGGGGTCTCAGTTTGTGATGTCCAACAAGTTTAGTGTGTGTTCACCAAAAAACGTTTAGTGTTACTCCACTAGCAATATATGCCAGGGTAATTTGCCACAGTATTATAACCAGTAAAACGAAAGAAATGTTTTATTTAACAACGCACTCAACACATTTTATTTATGGTTATATGACATCAGACATATGGATAAGGACCACACAGATATTGAGAGAGGAAACGCGCTGTCGCCACTTCATGAGCTACTCATTAGCAGCAAGGAATCTTTTATATGCACCATCCCACAGACAGGGTAGTACATACCATGGCCTTTGATATACCAGTCGTGATGCACTGGCTGGAATAAGAAATAGCCCATACAACCAGTTAAGGCAGTGAGCAGCCAGTAGGTCTGGGATGATATTATTTGTGCTTTTCTGCTTCTGAATTAATATCAAAGTCAAAACCCTAAAGAGACCCTCCCAAAAAACCCAAAACAAACACAACCCCACAACACACACGCAAAACCAAATAAAAATCTCCAAAACAACAACAAACTAACCCTAAAAAAAAACCTAACCCCCAACAAACAAATAACACCAAACCAAACCAAACAAACAAGCAAGTAAACAAAAAACAACAACAAACAAATAACCCACAAAACCAAACCAAACAAGAAAGCAAACAGCATATAAATAAACAAAAAACAAAGCTCTGGTGTTGTTACTGTCTCTACCTCGACACATTAAGCGTACGAGACAGGTGGGCGGGGGTGGGCGGAGCCTAGTGCTGGAGAAAAACCTCAAATTCGGGCAAAATTGATATAGATACTCGGGCAAAATGTTCTAACATGAGATATTTTTTTACCATGTATTTCCATCATGAATTCTACCCTCCAAATTAGTTGTAATCCATGTAAAAATGCGTAGCGATTCGTTTGCAAGATTCTGCCCTTTTTTTTTATTTGGGCAAAAGCCAGCCTGCGCCCCCTTGCCCCCCACCCCTCTACATAAATGGGAGTCCGTACGCCTTTGTCTCTACAAGTGGAGTTTGCCGCGCAAGTAATCCAGGAAGAAAGCCAGATCTAGGTCACGTGCCGGGACAACTTAACCGGATGCACGATGATTACCCTGGTGTTGTGAGATAGCAGACACATTTCCTTACACAATACATAGTCCGATTCTTACCTAGTTGTAGGATATAAACTCGTGATCTCTTTACGACGATGACTTCATGCTGGGTCGGGTACGTAGGTGTAGTGACAAAGCAATTCTGAGTTACCCGTGTTTGATTAGGCCTACATTAGGCCTTTATGGTTGCATGGATGCAGCGCTCACCCGGTGATATATATATATATTTTTTTTTTTTTTTTTTTTTTTTTTAACTATCCCAGAGCAATATAGCCATGTTAAAGTTTTGGATGCAGCGCTCACCCGGTGATTATGGGCACACCCTTCCTTAACCATCCTCAGTGCAATAAAGCAACATTAAAATATATATATATATATATATATATATATATATATATATATATATATATATATATTTATATATTTTAAACTATCCCAGAGCAATATAGCCATGTTAAAGTTTTGGTAACTTTTTAAGACCATGGTACATGATATAAAAGTTTTATTTCATTGATACCAATTTTGAATTAAGTTGTTTCTGTTATCTCCATTTTATTCTTGCTGGTGATAGAAATGCTAATTTATTTAATGTAAGTCAAACGAAAAGGTCAAACCAGATAGATCCCTATCTATTGTTCACTGAATATTTCATAGCTTCAGTTTTAAAAGAGATATCATTCAATAACATACTTTGTTTGTCTAATATCTTTTAACATTATTAATATTACTGATCTAGCCAGAAAGGCAACCGATTTTGAGTTTGACTTTGGTGTATCTTCTATCACCTATCGATTTTATAAATGGTGACCACGAGCTCGATTTCCGCAAATACAAACAAGGGTCCATGGCATCGGAAGCCAGTCATAATTAATCATGGTGCATTGCTCCAACCTCACCCACACCCCCACCTACACCCCTGCTAAATAATTCATGCACCTTTTGGGGAACAACGGAACTCCGGTGTTCTCATGGCATGCCAAGCACAACATAAACACGTCTGTGTCTTCTAAGCTGATGGTAATTTATTCGTATTCCCCAGCTTTATCATCAGCTGCACGCAATAGTTAGAATCCATCAACGTCCTTTTGCAAACATTGGATAGCATGCAGCCTTGAATATTATTTTAGCAAACAGCACCTTGTCCTAGAGTCTATTTGGCTATACTGCTTTCCTCCATTCCTTGAATAGGAAAGGTTCTCAATTGTTTTACAATACATGATACTGTGATACTCTACAGCTCCTGCACAGGTTCTTCTTTGCTTAATGGTCTTTCACTAATCATAATGGTTCAAGTCTCATGGTATGTGCCAATTACAATACAAAACCAGTGACTGTAGCTTCCTTCTAACAATGCTTTATACAAGATTGATTTTGCCACCTCCACAAACTTAATCTAATGACTGTTTACTATCTAGATCAGTAAACTCCCATCAACAATAAATGTCAAATTTTCTGCTCTAGACTGTCTGCTTATATGTCTAAACCTTCTGTTAAAGTAGCCTGCTTTGATTTTCTATATAACCCTTCTAGTACTGACAAGGCCCATGGTATAGGTACCACTGAATGTTAAACAGTGACTGACCGTCATTTCATATTCATGGCTGTAAAATGTATGTTAGCACAAATCTTCATCCATGCTGGGGTTTTCCTTGATTGGCCTTTTGGCCAAATGATAAACTGACTAGACTAGACTCGTAAGAATTGTATAGCTTCATAATATATCTGTACATGTTTATACATCTTACCTTCAATGACTTGACTAACTACGTCTTCAGTAAAAATACCAAATCCTACACATAAGCCTTACAATCATCTTCATACGATGGCTACAGCATTACATATGATGTGGAACAATCCCTGTTCTTATGTCTTTGCAAAAACAATATTTGATTCATCAGTACGGAAATAGTTTATAAATGTAGTTTTATTCTCAAAAGCTCTGGTTCAAAATTTCAAATACAGTGAGTGGTCAGTCCTGTACCTGATGTACTGGTAGCAGGAAGATATCTTTAAAATGTTTTTTAAGTCTCTGATATTGAATTCGGTTCAACTTTTCTTATTATCTGTCTTCAGCTGGGAGTAAGACACGCGGTGTCATGTTTTGTTTCACAATGCGTGGATTAGGTCAATGTTATTTTGAATATATACTGACGTCCAAAAGAAACTTTACGAGGCTTGAAATTGTATTATAGAAAACCAACAAACCGTACGGTGGGATATAAAAGTCGTGTGAAGTTCAACATCTAACCGTCACAATACACTTCATGATAAATGCAAAGTGTTTGTAAGGTGGTTTCTAAATTGGTTCTTTTCGATTAACATCATTAATTATCAAATTATTCTAATTTTATGTATGTAAAGTTTCGTTTGGACGTCAGTATAGTATTGCAGTTGTAGGTAATATTTAATTTTATAAACTTGTACAGCTGAATCAGAGACCACTGTATTAATGCAATTTATAAATAGGTACACTTTTGAACATACTAATAGTTTGTTATATTGAAATTGTAGAGACAATAGTATGCCGTCTTGAATGTGGTCATGTTATGATTTGTTAGTATCTTCAATGGAATCTTTGTACAAAGATATAATTTTAAACAACAGTACCTTTGTAGCATTATTATCACACAAACATTTAACAATAAATACATGATCAAAGTGGACTTTTAGTCAAATAGAGTGGGTTTATATTTGAAAAATGTTATCTAAACAAGGATATTCTAATTAGAGCTCATTTTAATGATGCTACAACATATACGTTCAAGATCATATTAAATCTGAGTAGTAGGGCCTACTTGGCAGGCAATTGCACATTTGTGTGCAATAAAACCCTTACAGGGAGCATTGAGGGCGCAGACCTAAACTTTAAATGAAATTACTGTTGTGAAATGGTGAAAATTAGATTACGTAATGTCTATGTGAAACCCCAACCCTCGTGGAATCATACAATTGCTTCTGTTTCTGAAATGTAGGTTTCATCAACTTGCTTTTCCCTTACTTTTGACTTATCCTTAATAAATATTTTATATTGCTTTTATTTAGTCCTATCCATTGAAGTAATAATAATAATAATAATGTTATAAAGGAAATGTGGGTACGGTTATAAAATGGTTAAATGCAGTGTTATTTGATACCCTAACCCTCAAATGATTTCTATATTGTGAACATACATTTGTATTTGATCGAACTAATCGAATCCAATAACTCCCTATACTCCGGTTTTTGTCATCCAATAATTGTCTTGGTAACTACTTTACAATGCTTTCTGTTACCGTTTTAACAATTCCATAAAACATACATGGTATAACTCCCGTGAAAATAGGGGTAGGGTATAACAGTTCATACAGTAAACTTAAGTCCTGCAATGCTACCATACCCCCACCCCACCTTTAGAGATGTAGGCCTTGACAAAAATCACTATGAGCCACTACCACCAAACCAACCCCCTCCAGGTGGTACCAACCGACCCTCTGGCTCATGGATTACAAGGCCAAAGACGTAATTTAATAATTAAAAAAATAATAATTTGAAAACGGTCATTATTTCACTTTCAGAATAAATAAACATAAACGAAACTCACCGACATTGTGTAACAGGTGAAGAAAACGCACGCAGATGAAAGCGTTGATAATAAACCGACATGGAAGCGTCATTCTTACTTGACGACAAATCCCCCCACTGTCCGAGCCCGTCTGTGTTGCTCTGTACTCTATCTACTCGCAACCCGGAAGAAAAATAACGCAACGCCGAAAATACCCGTTGCTGAATTGAATGAAACGTGACACGTCCAGCGTTAGCTGTAAAGCATTCTTTTGAGCTGCACCGCTTCTCTTTGTGCTAAAAAAGTCTTTGTAAATGTTCTCAAAAGTAGGTATGTAGAAACTATTAGAAATAGAGTAAACCTAACCCTTATATATATATATATATATATATATATATATATATATATATATATATATATATATATATATATATATATATATATATAAGAAGCTAATACACTGTAGTACTAAAGAAGAGCTAGCCTGACACCAACTATTCATGACTAACAACCCTTTGTTCATTCCGATATAAATATAAGAACATAATTTTAAAAAAAGTATACGTAAATTGTCCCAGTTGATCATCCAGGCATGGGTTTCTCACGCTATTATTAAATATACTGCAAAACGGGAGATTTGGTGACCTCGATGGAATACACGTTATTAAAGCTATAGTCACAGTCTCGGTTTTCTATCTTATACTTTATTTTGTTTCAATATTGTATCTATCTCGTATCCTTAGGCGTCGGGCCCGTCCGCACTACTATATACCAACCATGACGACTGCACTATATCCTAGTACAGGGGCGTGCGCAGGAAATTTTGCAGGGGGGGGGGGTGTCGAGCTGTTAGGCGATGCCCGACACCGCGAGCGCCGCAGGCGCGAAGCCCGTGGCGGGGGGTCTGGAAAATTGACCCCTTCTAGGGCTATTCTGAGGTATTTTCTGCTGGCTAGCCGAGCTGCTTTCACAGGAATGTAAAACATCGGGATATGAAAAAACATTTCGCCTTCGCCTTCGTCCGACCCCCCCCCCCCCCCCCCTCTGCGCACGCGTCTGTAGTACGATATTCACTTGTTCACACGGATCCGGTTTATCAAGATCTGTATTTCCGCACAGCACTACGCCTACCACATCTAATGACTGTCACTCTAGCGGTTTTCATGACGGGATGCAACCCATCTCGTCCCTAAAAGCTGTGCGCCTTAACGGGCCTTGGTGAGGCCACACATGTGGACATATCTAGATCGGACTTTTAAAAACAATGTCTGTATTATTAAATAGTCTGACCCTCTATTCTTTCAGTCACTTATTTCCCCACAGACAGGAAAGCACATACCACGACCAGTTGTGGTGCACTGGATGGAACGAGAAAAAAACCCAATCAGTTGAATGAATCCACGGAGGTAGTTCGATCCTGCGATGCAAGCACATATATTTACACACACACACACACACACACACACACACACACACACACACACACACACACACACACACACACACACAGGTCTATACACATATACACATACATATACAGATACACATACACATACACATACACGTACACATATTTATGGCGAGACCCTCGTTGCGAACTCAACCCAGACCCGTATAGCGAAACCCGGATTAAAATCGATCCCTGTCTGTGGGCGTATTGGACTATTTCTCGTTTCAGCCAGCGCAGCACGACTGGTGTATCAAAAACCGTTGTATGTGCTATCGTGTCTGTAGGATGGTGCATATAAATTATCCCTTTCTACTAAAGGAAAAATATAGCGGGTTTCCTCTTTCAGACTATATGTCAGAATCACCAAATATTTAACATCTAATAGCCGATGGTTAATATATTAATGTGCTCTAGTTGTATCGCTAACAAAAACAAACTTTGACTGTAGACCTTTAGAACTTTATCACTTTACTACTGAGCTCATGATTTTTAAAAAGGGTGTACATGTATTTTATATATTCTTCTTCCTTGTTCAGTATTTCTAAGAAATACGGCTTGTCAAAGAAACTCCTAACAAATAGATCTACGTACTGCGTTTTCGTAGAACAGTGAACGTCACGTTCACGGTTACATAGTTGTGTAACGATTACATGTATAATATTACATCCGTAATGGCCGCTATTTTCTACCTTAAAAGGTAAAGTTTGTTTTGTTTAACGACACCACTAGAGCACATTGATTAATTAATCATAAGCGATTGGATGTGAAACATTTTGTTATTTTGACATATAGACTTAAAGAGGAAACCCGCTACATGTTTCCATTAGTAGCAAGGAATCTTTTATATGCATCGACCCACAGACAGAATAGCACATACCACTGCCTTTGATGCACTGGATGGAACGAAAAATAATCAAATGGGCCCTCCAACGGGGATCGATCCTAGACCGACAGGGCATTAGGCAAGTGCTTTACCACTGGGCTACATCACGCCTCTACGTGCCATGAAATGCAGTATACTGCACGGAATGATACATTGACTTGCGAAGATGAAATTAACAGGGCTAGAAGGCACTCGCATTGTTGGAATATGTAACAAAGTTTGTTTTGTTTAACGACACCACTAGAGCACATTGATTAATGAATCATCCACTATTGTTTTAATGTAGTCATCAGAGGAAACCCGCTACATTTTTCTAATTCAGAAAGGGATCTTTTATATGCACTTTCTCACAGACAGAAAAGCACATGCCACGGCCTTTGACCAGTTGTGGTGCACTGGTGAGAACGAGACCCCCCCCCCCCCCCCCCCCCCCCAATCAGTTGAATGGATCCACAAGTTCGATCCTGCAAGGCAATCACCTCAAGCGAACACTCAACCGACTGAGCTAAATCCCGCCCCTCTTCCTCAAAAGAAACAAAAGTTGAGACAGCGGACGTTTCGCTAACGTTCGCGAACTATTTGATTGGTTCCCGACGTGGCCATTTGGTTTAACGCGAAACCAGTCTAGCGAACGTTTTTGTTCTCCATCTGGCTGAACGCTGCCCCGTACTACTGAGGCGTGTTCAGGAGACCATGCGTCGGTCTGCGTCCGTCACAGATTTTACGGAAACCAGACTTAAATGTCAGTAGGAGGGAGCACTACTTAAAAATGGGCTAAAAACTCAACGGGTCCACAGAGTGGTAAATCCAGACAAACCGGGCTAGAAGACACACGAAGGAAGGAAGGAAATGTTTTTATTTAACGACGCACTCAACACATTTTATTGACGGTTATATGGCGTCAGACATATGGTTATGGACAGAAGACACTCGAGTTATCGGGTACTATCCCGTCTGTGGGATGGTGCATATAAAAGATCCCTTCCTCCTAATCAAAAAGAGCGACAGCGGGTTTCCTCTCTCAACATATGTGTGGTCTTTCACCATATGTCTGACGCCATATAACCGTAAATAAAATGTGTTGAGTGCGTCGTTAAATAAAACATTTCCTTCTTTCGAGTCATCGGGATCTGTAAGACTGGGCTACAATGGGAATAGGCCTACCTATCACGCGGGATATGGGCACTTTAGTAGAGTTTTCCTCCTTGATGACTGAATGAATAAATGAATGAATGTTTGACGACACCCCAGCACAAAATATACATCGGCTATCGGGTGTTAAACTGAGGTAAATACATAAATGAATTTATAATCAACATCAAATTAAACATCCAACAGTTAAATTAAAACACAGTGTAAATAACAGTGCAAAAATGTTGAATAAAATTCAGCATCACGAAGAAATTACAACAAAAGTTCGGAATGGAGTCGAAATGATTCCATCACATTTCTTCTTGCAAATATAGATTTTCTAGTTTCTTTCAGATGGTTGCATTCCAACAAAATAGGACCCACAATCAGAGTACACTGACAGTGCTCACACTGAGGTAGAGGATCCTTCTTCAAAATAAATAAATCAATCAAGTAGATATGACAGATGCGAGCATGACACAAGACTATTTCATTCTTCCTGCATCGCCTGTAGGACTGTCATTCTCCCAGAACTGGCTTGACATAATGAAACTTTTTCGCGACCGCACCTAACACACGAGTTAATTAAAAGTATAGTTGATTTTGTATTTTGCATTAGTAAACGATATTTTCCCCCGTCCCAACCAGCGCCCCACGACTGGTATATTAAATGCCGTGGGGGTTCTGGGGTTGACGCCCCTATCTCCTGTTGAAAGATAATTTTGTTTTTGAAATATATTTTCCTTTAGAACATCACTTAAAACCCCTAGGAACGTCGCTCGCCACAGACTAGACCCATGTCATCCCTGCAAACTTTGTTGCATGCACGCCTGTTTAAAGGTGCCATGTCATTACTATGCGACTTCTATCCGTCACACGCAATTTTTCGATAATCTTTTGGCCTCGGTTACCTAAAAAAAATATTCTTCTCGATTTTAACACACTGAAACGGAGCGTGTTTCCAAACAGAAATTTGTATTTACACAGACTAATATTACAAATGAAATGACAGCGGACTTGTATGTTCTGTGATGGCACTTGGCAGCAACCGTTTGTAGTAAGAACAAAGGACTTTGAAAATTCTGTTTGGGGCGGGACGTAGTCCAGGGGTAAAGCGCTCGCTCGATGCGCGGTCGGTGTGGGATAAATCTCCGTCGGTGGGCCCATTGGGCTATTTCTCGCTCCAGCCAGTGTACCACGACTGGTATATCAAATGCCGTGGAATGTACTACCCTGTCTGTGGGATGATGCATATAAAAGATCCTTGCTGCTAATCGAAAAGAGTAGCCCATGAAGTGACGACAGCTAGTTTCATCCCTCAATATCTGTGTGGTCCTTAACCATAATATGTCCGACGCCATATAACCGTAAATAAAATGTGTTAAGTGCGTCGTTAAATATAACATTTCCTTGTTCCTCCAGTGTTTGCGACGCAACAACAAGGTGAGGCATGAATGCATGAAACACTCTTGAACTTTGAACTTATAAATTAGGTGCTTATGTACGAAACCGTCTGACCGTAAAACTTTTTCGTGTTTCTCTTCTTTTTTTTCTTCCTTTTATTTAAATTTTTATTTTTTAAATTTTTTTTACATTAACAAAATATTCTTTGTTTTCATTTAAAGTAATTCACGTAAACAGAGGTATCAAATACCTAAATACGATATTAAACACGCTCTAACAAGGTATTATATGACAATATATACATTAGATTTGTACCTAAAAGTACTTTATTGAACCATCTATATGACCACCATATCACACTTATTACTGATATTTTATAAAAATTTATAAGAATTATGGGTACGGTCCATAATTCTGAGAAAAATAGCGGCTATTTGGAGTGCAGAGGTGTGACGTATTATTTTGAGTCACGTGACGAGCATTCCCTGAATAACCCCAGTGTCAAAACGATTTACCAAGCTCGTGTAACGAGAACGCTTGACCGTCCCCTGCGACGTAGGGTAAATAGAAAAACAACAACAACAATGAAAATAAGTTATTAAAAAATAATAAAAACATGTACTGAATGATAATAAGCTTATACATTAATTTATTTTAGTAACAGAAGCATGTTAAACGTCGACAATCCCGACTAGTTAGGCCTTTGCATCTATAGGTAAATTTATCGTTAGTCGTACGCGAAAAACTCTAAACATCTGGATCATGAACACCTTCATTTTCCACCTTGTCAAATTCATTATCATGCAAAATATGCCATAACAACTGACTTGAGATAGGAATTGTTACATTTTTAAAGAATACTGTGAACTAGACGGTGTTTATATACGATGTGACTATATATACGAAGGCCGTGTATATAGCCTCCATAAACGAGGGCTGGCTATATTCACAGCAAAACTGTATAAAAAAGTTAATTTTACAGCAAATAAATATGACTAGAAGGTTATTTTCCTGTATTTAGTCACATTTCAAATGCTCAAAATTGTAAGGGGCAATAAAACTCAAAATACATTTTTTTATAGGTTAATAGTAAAGCTGAGACCACTCCCGGTTCTCCCTCTAAATTTATTTAATGTTTCTGTAACAAACGCCCCCACCCACCCCACCGCGACGTAATTTTACCAACATTATAATACATGTAATAATATTAATAATAATAATACACAATTATTACTACTACTACTACTACCACTACCATTACCACTACCACTACCACTACCACTACCACTACTACTATTACTGTTATTATTAGCATACTACTACCTTTTTGGGGTGGAGGGGCCGTGTTTTATCTGGAGGAGTTTTGGCTATAAAAATGCAAGATTAACGTGCGTGCACACACACACAAACGGCAAACTGAACTTGTCCCTGCACGTAGAACTGGATTCAACTGGGTTAAAGGTAGGGTCAACTCCAACAAGAGCCTTATGTGTTGGAAAGATGCATACCCGGACCACCAACACATACTGACACTTAAGCAAATGAAAAACGCGTAATTTTAGAGTTAATAAAAAAACCCATGATTATTCCTGCTAACTGGGGGCAGCCATTTTGTTTCGTTTTTGTGACGTCCGGTGAGATAGCTTGGGGCGAAGTGACGTCAGCTCCTGACCATCTCCTGTATGCACAGTGTAAACAAAAGCAGTAATTTTCGACAAGGCGCTTCTCTTTGATCAACCTGACTTGTAAAACAGCATAAATGACGTAATAATATAATAAACTATTTAACTAAATATATTTCAAGTTGCATTAACGGAAAAAAATGGGGTTATAGTGTTTTTCTCTGTTTAATAATCCAAAGGAAAAATTTACACTATTACGCCTATTGATATGCTACGTTGGAGCAAAAACGACAACCCACGATACCCAAGTGATAATTTTCTTTTCTTTGGGACTACGTAATTGGTCAGTTCTGTGTTTTTAGATGGAAAAATCTACTTAATCAATAGTTTTACAGAACTATTTACAGTAATAAACCATGTCCATTACAAATTTTAGGGGCGACAGGTAATATTCCACAATACCGGTATGTATTTTTGTGTCTAGACAGCGTCAATTAATTGGCTCGTCTGGTTACCAATCAAATACACACCTGCCAATCAGGAATCGAAGGTAAAAGCAACTAACAGCATAGACCAATTAACTAAGAAAACACTCCGTGTATCATTTCAGTACGTAGGTTAATGCATGGGCAAAACATTGTTAATTGTTTCGACTTGTTGTGTAGCCACTTTGACAATGGTATTTTATTTTGTATTGAAAAATAATATATATAGTGCTGGATATACTTACTGTTGGCTTACTGGGATGTGTATTATTACAGAACATTGCAATGTATGACTATTTATCATCCCGCAAAAACCAGGTAGATTGTGTTTCTCTAGTTCTAAGGCTCATTCCTGACGTGACGCGTTAAGTATTACGTAACCACCAGCTCGCCAGAGGGCGTACTCACTGAGATGGTACAAAATGGCTGCGCCCGTTATATATAATAGTCGTCACATTTAACCGTTTTATTAATTAACTATACGATTATACGTGTTGATATTAAGCAATAATGTGCATTATATATCGTTGAATATGCATACCAGGCCAAATGCCTTAATTGTCCTCTCCTTTAAGTAATAATTAGCCAACCTTTGTTAAGTAATAATTAGCCAACCTTTGCCAACATGCAACAGTACACTGGGGTTTTTTTGCGCTATAGATTAAAACCGAAATACCACTTTGCGAACCAGTCAAAATAATTTGCACACGCGCCTGATAATAATAATAATAATAATAATAATAAATGGTGAGTTCATGTTCTGACTGTTTATTATTTTATTTCAGCGTATTCGCGGTTATTTTTGTCATGAAATATTTTTTTATTTTTTATTATTTGCCATGTATATAGCCGGCCCTCATTTCCCAAGTCTCTATACACGGCGATCGTTTATATATAATCCAAAAAATACATTATACGGTTGTCGTATATATAGCCTCATCACTACGAGTCTGTTTTTCCGTATTTTAAATGTTTCATTTAAAGAAGAGTTCCAAATTTTAAAACTGAATCGTGTCATGGAATTCCCTCGATCGTAGTTCAATTAGAATGTTTTGGATCAAACAATAACTAGGTTTGGTATTCCAAATGAATGTAATTTCCATTTATAATGCATATTTAGAGAAATAAGGCCCACCAAATCTGTGATTGAGCTCCTTTAAGTAAAAAAAAAAATCGGATAAAACCAGTCTTATAACGTTCTGCAGCCGTTTGAAAACTGTTTAGACTGGTTCCTGAAGTGGTCATTCAGTTGAATGTGCAGCGTAAAACCGGAGTAGCAACATACATCTAGAGCACATTTATTTATTAATCTATTGGATATCAAATATTTGGTAATTTGACAACTTGTCTGAGAGAGAAAACCCGCTACATTTTTCCATTAGCAGCATTACATACCTATTCAATTTTACTCTAGTGATAAAGACTATTTCAAACCGTGTGATAAATTTATATTATATCACACATATGTGCGATCGGGACCGGAACTTGTAAATGGGGAATTCCCTTTTTATTTTTACTGAAGTTAGCGCCTTTTTATTTTGCGCAAAAACATTTCTGACTAATAGACGTCTTTACGTGACCTCTTTAATTACGTTTTAATTAATATATTTTTCCTGTATAAAATATCAGTATTTATATATTGTAATGTGTTTCAGGTCGCCCTAATATTTGAAGTAGCCCAAACAGAATTTTACCTTCAAATAATTTCATACATACAAAACCCCCCAAAAAACAAACAAACAAAAAACAAACACCCCCCACCCCCCAAAAAACCCTCAACAAAACATGGGAAATCAAATGAAGTTTTAGCTACCACAACCGCCACAAATGTATTTAGGATGTTATTTTAGTCTTTGATAAAGGCGAATTTTCGTTTTTATTATATATTTTTCAATAATTCATGAATCATACCCGTCCTAGACACTTCACTCTCTACAGACTAGACCCATACCCTTGAATAATTTCCTACACGCGTGCCTGGGTGAGGCTCTGTTAGTCGCAAAAATTACATAGGCGTACGGGCTCCCATTTGTGATGGGGGAGGGGGGGAGGGGGGGGGGGGTAGGCTGGCTTTTGCCCGAATTAAACGAAAATGCCCGAACCTGCATAACAACATTTATTCATATGAGCATTACTACCAAACAGCTATATAGGGTTGCAAACGAGTTACTACGCATATTTACCTGGATTACAACTAATTTTGAGGGTAGAATGATGGAATACACAATGTGACATGGTAAAAAGGTCTCAGATAGCACATTTTACCCTAATATCTGTATAATTTTTGCCCGAATTTGAGGTTTTGCCCCCTGTCTCGTATGCTTATAAAACATTGTAACAATGGCATGGAATTCGGAAGTCTGTTTAAGTGCTTTACTTTTCTATCACAGTGAAATATATTACACCCGTCCTAATACAACGTGTAACACAAATACAACTTCATCCATATAGGCTACGGCTGGTTTATTAAGTCAAACACAGTTGGAGAAAATATATTACACGCTTGAATCTTATCAATTATTTAGGGGCGGGATTTAGGTCAGCCGGTTTATTGCTCGCTTGAGGTGCTTGCGTCGCAGGATCAAACCATCTCGGTGGAACCATTCACCTGATTATTTTTTTCTCTCGTTCCAACCAGTGCACAACTGGTCAGAGGCCGTGGTATGTGCTTTCTGTCTGTGGGAAAGTGCATATACACGATCTCTTGCAGCATTAGACAAAAATGTAGTGTGTTTCCTGTGATGACTACGTATCAGAATTAGCAAATGTTTGGCATCCATTAGCCGATGATTAATTAATCAATGTGCTCTAGTGGTGTCGTTAAACACAACTAACTTTAACTGTCAGTTATGTCTGACTCATCTACTTCCTGTAGAAGCACGCCTATCGAATTCTGTGCTTGAAATACTGAATGCTAACAGTCAGACAAACTAAATCAGAACCATAACAGCAATAACCACAGATTTAACCAGAAATAGAATGATAGCCAGAATCAAAACTAGAATATGAATCATTACCAAAACCAAAAGAAAAGTGAGATTCATTAACAAACAAACAAACAAACAAACAAACAAACAAACAAAAAAAAAATTAGAACCAGAACTAGAATCAGAATCAAAATCTGAATGGGAACCGAAACCTGAATCAGAATCGAAACCGAAACAGGAATCGAAACCAGAATCAGAATCGGAATCGGAACCGGAATCAATCAGAATCAGAACCAGAACCAGTTCCGACTGATACAAAGAAGCCCCCCCCAACACACACACACTTAACATGCTGGTTACGGGCCAGACACGTATTTAATATGCAAATTTAGTCGTTTAAATGACTGAGTTGGTTGAAAACAGCAGTGGAAGCAAGCTCAGAAAAGTGTCTTTAAAGTCGCACACGCTAGTTTTAATCCATGAACGTGTCTGAACCTTTTTTTTGGATATAGGCACGTTAATAAAGTTAAAGAAAAAAAAGAACCCGTGAAAATGGACACTAAGTTTGGTTAATCTACAAACCAGTTACACATTTGTATAAAGCTACAATAGAGTGAAACACGAGTCTGTGGTGTTAAAACAGGGAAATACCATTAAAAATATAGACTAGAGATCATATCGTAAACGTAAGGCAAAACACCTGGCCAGAAGAAAAGAGCATCAAAGAAAAGCTATGGGGCAGCCCTGATGAGCTCCAACTGACGATCCAGTTCATTGATGCAGCACATCTCAGGGTTTAGTGAGCACATGAAACCGAACGAGAAGAAGAAGAAGAAGAAGATATCGATCCTTAAAAATATAGACTAGAGATCATATATCATGGGCGTACATGGGGGGTTCGATGGGTTCGACCGAACCCCCCCCTGAAATCGCTTTTTTTATAATTTAATATATCTGACATTGATATCTGACATTATTATATTTACTCAACATAGAAATATATGCCCAATATCTCTGCAATCTATTTTGGAACCCCCCTTTTCAAAATCCTATGTATTGGAACCCCCCTTTTCAAAATCCTATGTACGCCCATGTATATATAACCGTTTCTCCTCAGAAGAACGTATGTTTTTAAAAAATATGAAAAATGTATTTCATGGAATTTGAAACGCCCGGATGACCAGAAACACTTCGGACGTACGAAATGGATAATCTAAACAATAATATATACATTTTTAAAATCCGATTTCAATTACCAAAAATTGTTCTAATAGTGAAATATACGCCGTAATGTTAAATACTAGGTCTGTTACTTTAAACAATTTTAAAAGTCTACGCGAGATTGGAACTTTAAAATATAATTGTAATGCATCGTGTTTCATAAATCTAAAAATACTAGTGGTAGTGGAGTATTATCCAGAGGCGGATCTAAATTTTGCGATAGTTATAATTTTATTATATATTAATTTTCATTTTTTGTTTAAGATTCCCCTCCAAACCTCCCCCAAAGTTCCCTTGGCATTCCACCTCATGTCACTGGGGCCCCCCTAAATGGATTTTCTGGATCCGCCACTGTTATCTGTATGTTGTTTTGTTCAGGAGATAACCATATCGACAGGACGATAGCAAGATTCACTTACAAACAATGTCTTTGATATGTTAAAAATATACCTGATATTGAAACTTTAAACTATGACTAAATGCATCGTGTTTCATAGATCTATAAATACTAGTGGTAGTGGAGTATTATCTGCATGTTGTTTTGTATAGAAGATAACCACATCGACAGGAAGATAACAAGTCCCACTTACACACACGTCCGGATACCGAGCATATGATTCAACGTTTCCTGGGGCAACGTATTCCCGACAAGAACAAAGAAAGTTAAATAATTTCAGTTACTTCTACTTCACTGAACATTAATATAAGTCAGAACTAACTAACTAACTCTCTCTCACTCATGTAGTATTCTCTATATGTAGTTTATGAGTGTCATCGTAATTCAGTACACAAACCATCTTCTTTCTTTCCTGTTGAGTTCTGGAATGTAGGAATGGGTCATAGGATAACTTTCTCTCTGTCTCTCTCTCTGTATCTGTCTCTGTCTCCGTGAGTTAGACACTGTCTGTCTGTGCTGTCTCTCTCTGTCTCTGTCTCTCTCACTGTCTGTCTCTGTCTGTCTGTCTGTCTGTCTGTCTGTCTCTCTCTCTCTCTCTCTCTCTCTCTCTCTCTCTCTCTCTCTCTCTCTCTCTCTCTCTCTCTCTCTCTCTCTCTCTCTCTCTCTCTCTCCAGTTAAATGGCTGGGGTATGGTCAGCCTGACATATGTCGCTAACGCTTGCTTGACTGCTACACATTAAACAGAACGAACATTTCAGGAACCAGTCAAACCACAACAGTCAACGTGATGCTCTGAACGTCACCGTCAGATCAAAACGAATTTTGCAACCCGACTCATCGGTACACAAAGAACCGGATGTAGCTCAGTGGTAAAGGTTGCGTTGTACCAAAGAAGAAAGTTCCGTGTCAACGTTCCAGGACACTATCAAATATTTACGGATTCTGGTTGGTAGTAATATGTGACAGTGATTATTTGTGCAATGATATTATCCATTGCCAAGAAATACATTTGTTATATAATACAGCTGTTATGCAATATACACAAGCGGTTGAAACCAGTGCAGGGTAGTCCCACAAAATAGAACTATAATTTTCAAAAAAAATCAGGGTTGCTAATAAAAACAGCAATTAAATCTCTTAAATGGTATGTCCCCCCCCCCCCCTACACACACACACACACACATGGAGGGATCGTAGCAATAATATTTATGGGTCATAGTTTGATTGATATATTGCATATTTTTTTTTTAACCACAAAAGTTAACATTGTCGGCTATCGGAGTTTATTTTGTATAGTACAACTGGATGTGATCTCCGTCGGTGGAACTATTGAACCATTTCTCGTTACAGCCAGTGCTCAAGAACTGGTATATACCGTGGTATGTACTATCATGTCTGTTGAATGCTGCATATATATATATATATATATATATATATATATATATATATATATATATATATATATATAAGATCCATTGCTGCTAATCGGAAAGAATAAGATCCAATGCTGCTAATCAGAAATAGTAGCCCATTCCGTGGCGACAGCGGGTTTCCTCTCTTATTAGCTGTGTGTCGACGCCATATAACCGTAATCTATCTCAGTCGGAGGTGCTTGGGTCGCGGCATCGAATAATTTTGGTGACCCACGCTCTGATTGGCTCTTTTCCCATCTCAACCAGTGCCCGCGGTTTTAATACGTCATGGGGCTGGACGTAGCCCAGTGGTAAAACGCTTGCTTGATGCGTGGTCGGTCTGGGATCGATCACTGTCGGTGGGACCATTGGACTATTTTTCGTTCTAGCCAGTGCACCACGACTGGCATATCAAAGGCCATTCTATATTCTGTCCTGTCTGTGGGATGGTGCATATAAAAGATCCCTTGCTGCTAATGGAAAAATGCAATGGGTTTCCAAATGTCTGACAACGAGTAGCTGATGATTAATAAATCTATTGTGTTCGATTGTCACTATTAGCATCTTTTCTGTACACTTTTGGTTCAGGGCCCATGCTTATAAAAATTTTATTAGTCCAGACTCAATCTCAAGTGACGTCACACGCATGCAATTTGTATAACGTTACTGTCTCAGACTCTATTTGAGTTAGGGTTGACTATTGGGGTCAATTTTACTATTGCAATAGTATTGCGATAGTTAAAATGCTATTGTGATAGTATTACAATACTGATATTACTATTGCAATAGTATTGTGAATTATTAAATCCTTTGATAACAGTAATATGAATAGATATTTCGCAAAACTATTTACCTCAGTTTTTCAATTTGTATGTATGTATGTATGCATGTATGCATGTATGTATGTATTTAGCCAGTGCACCACTACTAACGGAAAAATGTAGCGGATTTCGTCACTAAGACTATATGTCAAACTTACCAAATGTTTGCCATCCAATAGCCAACGATTAATAAATCAGTGTGTTCTAGTGGTGTCGTTAAACGAAACAAAACTTATGTGTGTGTGTGTATGTGTGTGCGCGCACGCGCGTATGTATGTTTGCATGTATGTATGTATGTATGTACGTATGCATGTTTTCATGTATGTATGTATGTATGTTTGCATGTATGTATGTATGTATGTATGTATGTATGTATGTACGTATGCATGTTTGCATGTTTGCATGTATGTATATATGTATGTATGTATGTATGTATGTATGTATGTATGTAAGTATGTAAGTATGTTTGTCTGTCTGTTTGTCTGTCTGTATCTGTGAGTTATTTGTAATGTCACGAAGTAGTAAAATCATGTGTTGGTCGTAGACCATATTTCACTATGCATACTATCGAAACTATCGATAGTTGAGCAAACAATTGCGATAGTTATCGATAGTTCAGTTAACTATCGATGCATTGCTATCGAGGCACTGACTATTGCAATATATCGATAGTTCGATGTATTGCTACATCACTAATTAGAGTCTAAAAGTTTTATAAGCACCAGGCCAGACTCTGTTTTTTATTACAGCATTCATCATTTCATATGACTGGGGAGGGGTGCGTTTCAAATAACGCTCAGAATTTAGCTTAGTGGTCGGGCGCTCGTTTGAATGAGATGGATCGTCTCTGTAGTTTATGTGGTAACGGGTTTCTTCTCTCACTCTAAACCAAGTGTTAAAATAGCCATAAGTGAGACACCAAGTAGTCTTGAGTTTAAAATTTACCAAGATGTAACAAATATTCCTTTCATTTAATTTAGAATAATTTCAATACACACGCACGGATTTACGTCTGTATGTACAGGCGCGTATTATGAATGAAATTATGCCGGGGTGGGGGTGGATTGGGGTGTGGACTAGACAGTGGTGAGTGACGTGTCTAAGTGTCACGGGGATCAAGTGTCACACAACAAAAACACAATACACTTTGGAATCTGTATTAACCTACGCTGACAAATGTACTGCCGCAGTAGTTAATTAACAGCAAAAAATAATAACAACCCAGAACTGATCACTTAATTAGTTAATCTCTAGGTGTCTAGTTTACACAATATTCTAATCACTTCACCGTGACACAACACCCACACGTGTGATAATTGAGAAACGCTTCCAGGGAACTTAATTAGTAAAGGAATTACAACTCTATTTCTAACTGGTTAATTTTTAATTAACCCTTAACTACTCATTCAGTAACCTTGTAATACAGAATAATACTGGTACATATCACCATAAAGACAATAACCTACAGTTTACCTAGGTCCTCTAGGATGACTGGCTAAGCTTTAATAATATTAGAACAATGAATCCTACAGTTTACTTCGTCAGATTACCGGAAACACCGTCTAAATAATATTGGTATAATACAGTATTAAAATATTTAAAGTCAATCATATCAAGGTTATACACAGAGCAGAAAAATATATTTACCACGTCCGGACTGAACTTATATATTTCGTTCAGTGGACGACATCCGTTTCCCCTGAAGCCTTCCTATGTTTCTCCCCGATAACTATAAATCCTATCTATTTATTACAAAAATCCGAATATCGCCTGGGGGCACAAGGCGGCACCGAATACCTACAAGTGATATTTCCACAGCGACCAAGCCGGCATATTTTTCTTAGAAGCCTAGACTGGTCGTCGCCTAGTTCGCCAGCAATACCCCGATTGTACCGAACTAGCGGAGGTATTACGTAACTACTGGCCACATGGCCTCCGCAACTGGTCTGGGTGTGTATTAGGCACAGCTCGACCACCGTCGCGCAGAGGTATTACGTAACAAAGTGCCCACCTGGGATTAAGTGCGTATTGGGACTGCACACGGCCCTCTAAAACAATTAATATCGCCACAGGCGAAAAGAAATTAAGAGCATGTTCCGTCACACCCTCACACCCTGTGCCATGCGGTTGTTACATTTTTACATTCAGTTCACAGGTTTGTGTCCATGGAGAAATCATATCATTCTGCGATGAAAACTAAAATTATTGTACTTGTTTAAATAAAACAGAATAAGCACAAACAAATCAGTTTCAATTCCTTATTCATAAATAGTCAACAGATTATCATGATTCAGAATTTTAATGCAACATAATATGCATATAATACATAAGAAATCGATAAATGTTGTGTTCATGGTGTTTCTTTTTTCTTGTGTAAGACTGCAATGGCCCATTCCTTCATTTTTGAGAACAACCATCATATTAGTTAAATTAGGATATTTATTTTGAAAACACAAAACATTAACCCTTAAGATATTTAATTAACTTAATCATGTTCACGGTCTCTTGCCTCTAATTCTGATTATTTTGAGGGGTGCGATTTTCTCCTCCTGCATTTTGAGGAGTGTGATTTCCACTCCCCTCGTAAGCATTTTGAGGAGTGCGATTTTTAGCACTCCTGGGTTTTTCAAAAACGAAGGTCTGGATAAATCTATCGCGTCGCACGCGTCCGGTTAGGATGCGGCAATTGAAATAAATGATTTCTAAAATAATCGCTCGCGTTCGGTTAGCTTAAATCTGCAAACCTGGGCCCCGTTCCACGAAGCGATCTTAGCCCTAAGATCAACTTAACTGCATAGGGTAGCTATGCGCTTAAGGTAATCTTAGGGCTAAGATCGCTTCGTGGAACGGGGCCCTGTAACACATTTAGCTATAACGTTACAATTAGAGGGAAACAAGAGTGTGTGACGTTGAACAGGGAAATAGTCTTGAAAATACTTCTCAGAGCTACGTGCGTTTTAAAAAGATCTTCAGTCAGTGGCGGATCTAAGGGGGCCCAGGGGACCGCCCCTCCCTACATTTTACGACAGTTATATTTTTATTTTATTTTTTCATTTTGTTTTACGTTGAAGAATCCGTGGAATCCCTTCGGGAACGATTGTGGCCTTCGTCCAAATATCCCCCCCCCCCCCCCCACACACACACACACACACACCTAATTGGATTTTCTGAATCCGCCACTGGTAGAGGTATTAGAAACACCAGGATAACCAGAAACACTTTGGATGTAGGAAATGGATAACCTAAACAATAAAATGTCAGTAATGTCTGATTTCAATGATAACAAAAAACCCGGTCCTAACAGTGAAAAATACGCCGTAATGTTTAAAATCGAGGGTCCGTCACTTTAATAATTGAGGTTCATAATTTTTACTTTTTATTATCATACTATATATACATACGTGTACATGATATATAGATGTACATGTATATACATGTATATAAAAAAAAATGGTTTAATGTACGGGCCTATATAAATGTTTGTATAATCCAAAGAGTAGGCGTGAGTATTTATAATAAGTATACAATGATACATGTTATGTGGGAGAGTAAACGCGATAAGAACCAGGAAGCTCGATAAAGACGGAGTGTGCGGACAAAGTGGTTTCTAATAAAAGACCACGGCTGACGGCTTTAACATCATAGATCACGATTCCTTGACGAGAGAGAGAGAGAGAGAGAGAGAGAGAGAGAGAGAGAGAGAGAGAGAGAGAGAGAGAGAGAGAGAGAGAGAGAGAGAGAGAGAGAGAGAGAGAGAGAGAGAGGGAGAGAGAGAGAGAGAGAGAGAGAGAGAGAGAGAGAGAGAGAGAGAGAGACAGACAGACAGACAGACAGACAGAGACAGACAGTGAGAGAGAGAAAGACAGAGAGAGAGAGACAGACAGACAGACAGAGACAGACAGTGAGAGAGACAGAGAGAGACAGCACAGACAGACAGTGTCTAACTCACGGAGACAGAGACAGATACAGAGAGAGACAGAGAGAAAGTTATCCTATGACCCATTCCTACATTCCAGAACTCAACAGGAAAGAAAGAAGATGGTTTGTGTACTGAATTACGATGACACTCATAAACTACATATAGAGAATACTACATGGGTGGTTGTTACATTTCATTTATTTCAATACGAGTTATTAAAATATGGACAAAATCTCTCCAAACCATAAATTACATCAAGTTCTGAAGTATTACATCAAGTTCTGAATGCAAGACAGTCATTTATAGTACAGTGTTTGTTTCAAAAAGAAAGTAAACAATTAAATTTACATCTACTTATAAAATATAAAGACTTCCTGAACACGATTATTTACCATATCGACCAGCGTTGATCACAAAAAGCAAACACTCGATATCGCATGTTACTTTAATGTTATTCGAGTGTCCTTTTGCCCTTATCTGTTTTGTATTTCTCGCTCCAGCCAGTGCACCACGACTGGTACATCAAAGGCCGTGATATGTGCTATCCTGTCTATGGGATTGTGCATATAAAAGATCCCTTGCTGCTAATCGAAAAAGAGTAGCCCATGAAGTGTCGACAGCCAGTTTCCTCCCTCAATATCTGTGTGGTCCTTAACCATATGTCTGACGCCATATAACCGTAAATAAAATATGTTGAGTGCGTCGTTAAATAAAACATTTCCTTCCTTTATTCAGTTTTGTATGTGAGAATCGAGCTAGAGTGCACTGAGATTAGATCGACTTTTGCATGCATTTCAATACAATTTACCGGCCTCGGTGGCGTCGTGGTTAGGCCATCGGTCTACAGGCTGGTAGGTAATGGGTTCGGATCCCAGTCGAAGCATGGGATTTTTAATCCAGATACCGACTCCAAATCCTGGGTGAGTGCGCCGCAAGGCTCAATGGGTAGGTGTAAACCACTTGCACTGACCAGTGATCCATAACTGGTTCAACATGGTTTGTGCTATCCTGCCTGTGGGAAGCGCAAATAAAAGATCCCTTGCTGCTAATTGGAAAGAGTAACCAATGTAGTGGCGACAGCGGGTTTCCTCTCAAAATCTGTGTGGTCCTTAACCATATGTCTGACGCCATATAACCGTAAATAAAATGTGTTGAGTGCGTCGTTAAATAAAACATTTCTTTCTTTCTTTTTCAATACAATTTCTAAAGTTTGTTTTATTTAACGACACCACAATCACACATTGATTTATTAATTGGCTCTGTTAGCCAAGAACATGTTACACCACAAGCAGACACGTGGCTAACACTTTAAAATGCTGGGTCTTTTTTTTTTAAGTAACGACACCACTAGAGCACATTGATTTATTAATCATCGACTGCTGGATGTCGAACATTTGGTAATTTTGACATATAAACTAAGAGAGGAAACCCGTCACATTTTCCATTAGTAACAAGGGATCTTTGTATTCACTTTTTCACAGACAGGACAACACATACCACGGCCTTTTATATACCAATCGTGGGACACTAGTTTGGAATGGGGAAAATTCAACCAGAGAATGCCCAAAGTAAAGTTTGTTTTGTTTAACGACACCCACATTGATTTATTTATCATCGGTTATTGGATGTCAAACATTTGTAATTTTGACATATAGTCTTAGAGAGGAAACCAGCTACCTTTTTCATTTTATATGCACCATCCCATAGACAGGATAGCACATACCACGGCTTTTGATTTACCAGTCGTGGTGCACTGGTTGGAACGAGAAAAAACTCACTGAGCTAAGTCCCGCACCCGGGATTCGACAGTGTCTATGCTAGAAAAGGGCTACGTGACTGCTATTTTTAGGAAGTGCATTAGTTACGTAAATAAACTAAAATTATTTAAAAGACTTCTTTTGCTATCAGGTAAGCGGACAAAGCGTCTTACAAAATACCTGTGGCAGCTCGACGCCTCAATAAATACGTTAGGGCGTATAACGTTTTACAACAAAAAGAAGAAGAAAAAAAAAAAAGGAGCTGAAAGTCATTTGATTAATACATGACCTAGTGTTAATACCTGTATAGTAAGCAATTTCCCTTGGATATTTTAAGGCGATTTCCACATTTAAACATTAAATATATGTAATAACAAATATTATACATGTTAAAAAAATAAAATAAAAAGATTATACATGTTAAAGCATGTGATCACCTAGTCAAAAAATCATACTACGTTTTCAATTTGTTTTGTATTACCACGTACACCAGTCATTGACTAAATTGGGTATTAAACGTTTGGTAATTCTTACACATAATCTTCAAAGGAAACCCACTACTTTTCCTCATGTACCCCTCAGACAGGATAGCACATACCAGAGCCGTTAGTATATCAATCGTGGGGAAATGATTGGGACGGGGAGAAAAGTAGATGTCCATCGACGTCATTCGATCCTGCTACCAGTCGCACCACAGACGAGTGCTCTACCACCATAAAACCACACTAAACTGCAGTACAAAACTATATCGCGGCGCACCTGGTTCGGCGTCACGAAACACCAGGTCATAAAAATGGATTTTAATGGATCATAATCTATGAAGTCTATTTATAGTCTGGTATGGCTTAGTGCAGATCAAATGTCACGATTTTCGGGTATATACATGTATGTGTGTTGCACAACATAGTATTCAGGCTGCGTGTAGCTGTAATCTCCATTAGTGTGTTAGAAAAAGAAAAGCCACCGAAGTTTCTAAGGATAGGGTGGATCAAAGCTCCCCCTGGGAAAAAATATAAATCCCTGATGACGCCCATCAAATTATTTCTATCATGTCGGGGGCGGGACGTGGCTCAGTGGTAAAGCATTCGGTTGACGCGCTGTCGGTCTAGGATTGATTGCCGTCGGTGGGCCTATTGGGCTATTTCTCGTTCCAACCAGTGCACCACGACTAGTATATCAAAATTCGTGGTGTGTGCTATCCTGTCTGTGGGATGGTGCATATAAAAAACCCTTGCTACTAATGGAAAAAATGTAGCGGTTTTCCTCTCTAAGACTATATGTCAAAAATTACAAAATGTTTGACATCCCAACAGCCGATGACTAATAAAATTTTATCTTCAAAAGAACTTGTCGCAAGAAGACGGGTGGAGTGGAGGATACTGTTTACCTCTCAATCTTTGAACTAAACTAAAATAACTCGGCACTATTTGCACGGGTAGTGTCCTGGCAGGTCTACCATGAGCAACTCGCATAGGTTCGTGACCCACAGTAAAAACACAAACCTGCGTGTACATATGTATTAGGTAGGTAGGTAGGTAACTAGTTTTACGTGCTCAGGTATTAGGTAAGTAGGTAACTAGTTTTACGTGCTCAGGTATTAGGTAGGTAGGTAACTAGTTTTACGTGCTCAGGTATTAGGTAGGTAGGTAACTAGTTTTACGTGCTCGGGTATTAGGTAGGTAACTAGTTTTACGTGCTCAGGTACCACAGGGGTTTGGAACACCAATGTATGTATTATACATTTTTGTGGAATGGGTGCAATAACAACTACGTCACGCGGGTTTAGAGCTCTGACGTCAAAGATTGACAGCCGCTATTAGTTCACTTACAAAAATAATTCAGGCCGCCGACCTGTAGCTGGCTACGACACTAACAATAGCCGTACTATTAATATTGTTTTTAATCTAAATTGCGTTTTATGCATCGTATGTCAGACGAGCGCTTTGTCACTGAGCAACGTCCCTCGTTGTTTGTAGAATAAGTGTAATATGTATTGTTGACATCAACAATTTGTTATTTATATAAAAAAACCCACCAAGGCCACCCACCTGGCTAACACACATACATCATAGTGGCACAGGAGGATTGGGGTTGGGGTGTGTGTGTGGGGTGGGTGGGTGAGTGGTAACAGTAATAGCTGCACATTTCCGAGGTTTGAAAATATACATTAGTAAATAGGAACCGGATGGCGGACTATGGTACTTAAGAAAGTATTGGATACACTCCCAAACCCCTCCCTCAATTATCTATCTATCTATCTATCTCTATATCTATATATATGTGTGTGTGTGTGTGTGTGCGTGTGTGTGTGTGTGTGTGTGTGTGTGTATGTGTACATACAAACATACATACATACATACATCTAAATGAGGCCCAAGCCCCCCCCCCCCAACCTCCCCCCGCAACAAAACAAAACAAAACAAACACCAAAACAATAACAAACATACACCAAAACCAAAATTGTATCTTTAATTAAAACAGAGAAAAAGAACAGTTTTAACAAAGTCATGAACTAGAACTAACTGTTCAGGAACATTAGCAACGGTACCGTTATCAGTTGTCATGAGCACAACGTGATGGAACTATATTAGTCCGGGAACTGACATCAGGTCAAAAATATTGACATAGTACCCCGAGTTTTATGCTTGATTTAGTCGGTCACCCTCTAAAGATTTTCCAATAAAATTGTTTCTGTTTTCCTACAAATAAATAAATTATGGGTGTTTTTTAATGGACATGTAGTGCAAGGTACATTTGTTTACCCTTCAAAACAAATATTAATAAAAATGTTTGGCGGGAAACCACAACTTTGACAAAGCTTCTTTAACGCTTAGGATTACAGATATGCATTTCCTCACAACTGAAAAACCAGTAACAAAAAAAAGAAGCTAAAAGCCGTGTTACAAGTTATATTTAATCATAAAAAATGACCTGTGTTTTCGGCAGTTGTAAGTAATTGTCTAATGTTATCACCTCCTTTCAATTTTATATGGTCAGGATGTCGAAAACAGCAGTAAAGACGGTAAGAAAAGAGGACGTTGCGAACGCAGACTCATCAAACCAATGAACCACGTCGGCGTTATTGCTAAATGCGACACAAACAAGGTTTAGAGTTAATCCTTCCCATGAAGATGTCTTCCATCAAACAGAATCCATGATAATAAATTTTTCCATAACTGATGTTTTTGTCTTCAAAAGATGTAGTAGCACTTGCTCAAGGCATTATCTCATAATTTAGAAAAAGAAGAAAACAAAAAGGGGGCTAAAAAAATCGAGAAAGAAATGACAGATTGACGGAAAAAAGTTGTTGTTTTACATATATAAAACTCGCGTAGGCATACGACTTTTTAAAACAGTTTCATACAATTATCCCAAGAACAGTAGGCGGTTCACACCTTAACACTTTTGGAATAAAAGTAGCCAGAACTTCCTCAGTCACAGAAAGGGCAATTGCAAGACATCATCGCGGCTTTGTTTTGTGACCATGAATACCATACTGTTGTTGTTACTGCTGTGTGTTGGTGTCGTTGCCGCCATTAACACGAGAACAACGATGGTTGACCAAACTCTTAATATTATAGAAAAGAAATCTTTAAACGGTCTTTTTCTCAACAAGAAGGAACTGTTCGCCATTGCAAAGCGGGATCAATTAGAAGCCCCGGTCTTCAGGCTTAAAGATTTCTCCGTTTTGTTCAAGTTTGGTGCGTCTTGCAGTCCGTCCGTCAATCGGTACATGAAGTGTAAAAGCAGGCCCTCGTTTTTAACCGGTAGACGTACTGCGGTCAGAAAAGCAAGTCTGAGAAATGGAAACCCCTGTTGTGATACGTAAGTACAATAATTAATATTGGTATTTCGACAATCAATATTGGTAATTCGATAATTAATATTGGTATTTCAATAATTAATATTGGTATTTCAATAATTAATATTAGTATTTCAATAATTAATATTGCAGTTTTCTAATCAAAGTATTGTATCATCTCTTATAGTTATAGTTACCTCTGAAATTTGTTTTCAAAATTGTTTTGAAAAAAAGAAGAAAAATATAGTTACCTCTAAATGAAATTCAGATATCTGCTAAATGAAATTCAGATATCAACAAAATGTACATTATATAAACATATTGTAATGGATATTACTCTACAATTTTATTTGTGTAAGCACATACCCACCCACTATTAAAAGTACATAACCAAATTAAGATTATCATCCCTCGACTTGGAAATTAAAAGAGGAAGATACCATAATATTGAACGCAATAATAGAAAATGTCACCATTGTAATAACGATGTTGAAGATGAATACCACTTCATGCTAGTTTGCCCATTGTTTCAAAACTTAAGAGAACGATATATAAAATTATACTACAGAGGAAATCCTTCTGTCTTTAAATATATACAGCTGATACAAACCCAAAACACTAAAGATTTAATTAATATTGGTAAATATATTTGTTTGGCATACAAGTTACGGCACTCGTCTGTTGTCTAATATTATAAAAGTTATTACTTTTCAGACACATATGTTATAGCTTTGAATGTATTACTTCCATGCTTGTACTTATTTAATATCTTTTGGTTTATATATTTTAATGTATTGTTACTTAATATGTTAGATCAAAAGTATGTGATTCATTGTATATAATAATTTAATTCTCCTGTGTGTTTATATATGCTGTGTAAATATGTTGTGCTGATAAGCTTGTAGCTTAAAGCAATAAACGAACTGAATTGAATTGATACGCAAGTACAATAATTAATATTGGTATTTCGATAATCAAGGTTGGTAATTCCATAATTAATATTGGCATTTCGATAATTAATATTGGTATTTCAATAATTAATATTGGTATTTCAATAATTAATATTAGTATTTCAATAATTAATATTGCAGTTACCTCTGAAATTTGTTTTCAAAATTGTTTTTAAAAAAGAAGAAAAATATAGTTACCTCTAAATGAATGATCGATAATTCATTTAAACGTAAACTTGTATAATAATTAATATTCCGATAATTAATATTCTGTTAACATAATGAAAGTATTCAACATTTTTTATATATACTTGAAAATTATGCTAATCAATATTAACTATGTGTACTGTTCAATACTTCATTAATATTTCTTTAAATAATAACTAAATGTAAGTAATCACTAATTGATTAATACTTTTCATTAATATGGCGATAATTAACATTTGAAACAAGTATTCAATAATTCATTTAAATATAAGTAGTATACGTATAATGAATATTTTACTAACATTCAGTCAAAATATTAAATAACTGATTTAGAGATTAATAGTTAATATTCTACTAATTAATATTCGGAAAATTCATCCAGACGCAACACACTAGGCTAATTAGTTTAATTACCACTGTCGTATAAGGTATATAAAAACTTGTTTTGATATGATATACTTCTGCTGAATTTAATCAATATTATACTATTGTAATGGGGAAATATTAATATTGAATTGAATCGATGGATTTTACTATTACGCACCAAGCTAATCAGTTTATTTACTATCCAGGACCTATCGAATTCCGTCCCATTAACAGGAAAACGCTACTGTGCATGTTCAATCTAACAACCGGATAAATTTAACGACATCATTGGCAATCTAATTAAAATTAGGTCTACTGGTTTCACCAGTAGATCTAACAGCATTGCGTGGACTCCCATGTCCAGGTGACATTTCATCTATAAATAACAATTAAAATATCGACCAATAGCCCTCTTTCACATTCCACTGCGCATGTGACGCTAGTCGTGAACTGACACTTCACCTTTTATAACGTTATTCGGGAGCATACAAATTCTAAAAATATCGGGCGAGACTATTTATACAATAGGGGAACTTGTTGGTCTGTTTCAACATTGAAAAAAACATGGGTAAAAGTGCAGTAATAAACTCTGGATTGTATACTAGTATAAACAAATTATATATGGCTATACCATCACGGTTGGGTTTTTTTCATGTGTCATGTCATGTCATAGGGTTTTACGTGTACATTCAGAACAAGCTGGTGTAGCGCACGCCTGTCGTGGCACAAGAGCCGGCCTTGGCCGGCTCCTCCGCCCATGACAGGAAAGGGTTTTTTTTCGTCTTGAAACGAATTTTATATGAAATTTTATATTGAAATTAGTTTCCGGCATACTGGCATCATTTTGCAAGTAAGGTTTTGATTGGTCGAATGAAAAGTCAACTGGACATGAACTTTAACGGGCTGCTGTTAGATCCACATGTAATAGTGGAGCTAATTTTAATTAGATTGCATCACTGGTTACCTTGTCCAATACAAAGTAAAATAATAATAAACATGTTGTGATTACTTACCTTTGCTGTCAAGGTTGCATAGTACCAAAGAAAAGAGTTCCGTATCAAAGTTCCGTGTAATTGCAGCTGTGGGTGTGATTGGTAGTAATATGTGACATTGATTATTTGTGCAAATACTATTATCCATTGACAATAAATAAATACACTTTTATCTGTTATACAGTTGGTATGCAGTATATACCAGAGGTTGAAACTAATGCGAGGTACCCCCAAAAATGGAACTGCAATTTTCAGGAAAGATGACGGTTGCTATTAAAAAAATTAATTAAATCTCTTAAATGGTATGTGACCCCCCCCCCCCCCCCACCCCATTTTCTTGCAGGTAGATTAGATGAGGGGTGCCACACTTTTTATTGCTGTACTTCCTGGGTGTGTTGATACGCTGCTTGTATCAGTTTTATTAGTAAACGTTAACATTATCGGCAAAAAGAATTGATTCGATCTATTAGAACCTCAACGAATGTAAAATTCCCACCAGAAAGTGAATATTTGTAAATTTTCTAACATCATCGAAATCCGTCCCATGTGAACGTCACAAACGCGGGTGTATGAAAGACCACACCCGTCATAAAATTGAGGGAACAACAACACAGCAGATAGACAAGGAAGCAGATGTAAATGAATTACATGTATGAACATATATACACGTTTTTGGTGAACATTGGCTATCGACCAACACCACTGTTCGAGATTACAAAGTTCTCCTTGCTTTTTTTTTGTTCTTTAGAGTTTGTTTTAGAATTTGATTTTTTTTAAAGATATGCTTTGTAAACAGTCTTAACTCTTAACATCCTTTCAAATAGTCAGTAAATGTTCATGAATATAGGAAAATGGGTTTCTTGTGCTAACAACTTTTGTAGGTGTCTGGAAAAAAGAAGAAAAAGCTTTCTTCTACAAAAAGTAAAAAATCTACTAATGTTGTTTCTCAATAACAATTGTGGATCTGACACAAACGGCCTTCCATACCCCCCCCCCCCCCATTAAGAGTGTCAGTCATGTGACTTGTTACTAAATATAGACAAAACTCATTCAGATGACAGTCATTACCCATCTGTCAAATCTAGTCTCTTCATTTATAAAGGTTTTAATGTATTATAACGTTTGATATGGTTTCTGCAATAATAGAATCACCAGTACTGTACAAGGACGAGAAAAAAATCTTACCTTTTTCCACCCTCATTTTTTAATGTTAATCGATCGAGGCTTGGTTAGTTGATACATATGCAATGGTATTAAAGTTCATGCTTGCGCAGTGTGATTAGAAAGAGTGCGTAAGTGATATGGGACGGAATTTGATGGGGAACGGAATTCGATAGTTTAGGATACTGGTATATACAAACTTGTTCAGATATGATTTTGTGAACACATGCCAGTCGTGAAGCACTGAACAGTTGTAATGGGAAATATTCCATTGAATCGATAGATTCTTCTATCCATTACGCCCTAGGATAACCAGTTTAGGTACCACTAGTATTCATCTTCTAGGGCGTACATAAACTTATTTGTTTTTGCTGAAATTAATTAACATGATTTTTTTTTTTTTTTGACAGCAATACCATCATGGTGCAGCCTAACAGCGTGACTGGCGTGGACACGATGACGTATCAAGTGGTTCAGGAGCCGGACTCTGTCCAGATCGTCCATCTCGGCACCTGCAATTCCAAAACGTAAGTAGCTAGAGTGTGCAGGAACCAGGATAAGCCAAACATGGTTGAACAGCAATATGAAGGCTTACTTCGTGTAAAAAAATATTACTGCTAGTAAATCTTAAGGCAGATATGAATTTTACTTGTAGAATGTAGGAAATTGTATTTCAGGCCTACATATTGTATCAAATAAATTTTGTGTAATAATAATTTAAAGGGGCAATCTCAAAGTTCCTATATGACCAAGATATTTATTCATTTTGCTTATGAAAAAGGTAACAGTACACCTTGAAATCATACTTGCCGAGAAAAAATTACAACAAATAATTTCGTTTACTACTATTTAAAAAATGTATTGGGTTCTTGGGTTAATTATGAAGAGATTATGTCTGGGATCAATTATTAATTGTATTTCAGTTATTTATCACAAATACCTTTAAAATAGTTAACTAGGACTCTTGCAACTATGAGAATGTACCTTTAACATATCAAGAGTCCGAAGCAAAAACGATTCAGTCACTTTTTTGTAAAATGCATGTGTTTTTTTTTTTCACTTTCCTAATCTATCGACAGTATGGTTTCATTGTCTATTTGTGATACAGGTTAAATAATTTATAATTATTGTTATGTTGTTATACTAGGAACAAATTAATTCTTATAGTCTTCATTGTTAAAAAAAAACATACATGTATATATATTCACGTTACGAAAATAATTATCAATGTCCACTCGACCAAATTAAAAAACAACACTATATTATTTAAAAAAAAAAAAAAAAATGAACAAAAACATTATATGATGTATATCATCAATAACATCCCCCCTCCAAAAACAAAATGTGACAGTGATCGTTAAGTTTATTATGGTTTTGCTACAGTGTTATTATTTATGTACTTATTTATTTATTTATTATTATTATTATTATTATTTTTTTTTTTTTTTTATTTTTTTTATTTTATTTCAGCCAAGGCAGTGTTTGCTCTAACGCTGGGTTCTGCACACAGCAATATCGCATGCAGTGGTTGTTAGTGCACACCAGTCCAACGGAGAAGAAGTTCGTCCCTGTGGAAATGCATAACCACTGTGTGTGTAACTTCATATAACTGATAAATCATTCGTTCTTTCAGCTTATCTGAAAAAACACACACTGGAGAAATCCACTTACGTAAAAACACGCCAGCGGTCACGAACCATGTAGTATAATGCAAATTTAAATAAATTTAAATAATAATAAACTGCCTTAAGGCGTAACTTTGCTGTTATCCTTCCGCTTCGTATAACTTTAATATAATACGGCACAATAAATATGGGTCAGTTATTCGAGGCGTTCTTACATCCGCTGACGGTTCAAGCACGTATGTCTTGGGCACATCCCTGGAATTTTCCGGAATCGATGTCCTTTTCTTTCAGTGATAGGAATGACATGAAGTGGATGGACGTTACTATTTGGTGTGCATTTATAAAGTGTGGTTCTTCCTCTGCTTTAGACACACGGAAACAATGGCTAGATGTTGATATTTTATATTTGCATGTTAATGTTCATCATAATATTAAAACTGCTATGTTGAATACACGTTTTTAAAAAACAAAACAATACTTGGCTTCATACTTTACATTTATTCCTAAAACCCTATGGTCACTATCCAGGCCCATAGAAACCGGGGAGGGAAGGGGGGGGGGGGGGGGCGGGGCTCTGGCGTAGCCATGATTTTATATTGGATGGGTGACTCATATTGGAGAAGGCAACCCACACTATGTATGTATGTATGTATGTATCTATGTATGTATGATTTTATAAAATTTAATACAGTTTAAAAAGGTTTGATTGGAGGGGCATGGCCCCGTGCCCCCCCCTCCCCCCGCCTACGCAACTGGGGGAGGGGCGGGGCTGGCACAAAAATGTACGTGTTTTTGTCATACACTAGAAGCTGTCAACCAGTCACTAGAGATTGTACCCCCTCACCCCCGATATCGTTTCTACGGGCCTCCTATGGGCAGTTTTGCCATTAACAACATTTCAACAGTTTATTTGTTCAACTCGTGATCGAACTTGCCGTTTCAAGACAATTCAAATCTGACACGCGCCACTATACTATAAACAAATCAGTTTGCTAACTTTCCTAAACAGCGCAGGGACTATGCCATTGGACTGACAGCTGGAAAGTAATGAGTTCATATCCCATTCAAGGTATACAGTTGTACATACCAGAACTGTACGGAATCGTTGTGCCCAAACAAACTGTTGCTGAGACCACTAGCCCGAGTACTCTGCCGTTGGAGAGCTAGACGGATATTTGTACGGTTATGATCGCTCTCTCAGCTAGTCAGTAGAATCATGGGTTGAAGTATTCATCAGTGATGAAACTTGTAAAAACTGAAACAGACTCGACGCCAATCCGTCAGAAATCGGCAAGTTAATGAGTTAAACAAAGTTAAAGTGCTGTGGACGACAAAACTGCCATTAGGCTTGAAATGTACTTGCAAACACCCAGCATTATTAATTTTTTTTTTTTTTGAAAGGCGCCTAAACATTCTTTTGGACGTCTATAGACATTAGGGTAAAGTGATAAATCCTCGTTAGTGGGCCCATTGGGTTATTTCTCGTTCTAGCCAGTGCAGTGTATATGTAGCGGGTTTCCTCTGTAACACTAAATTGTCAAAATTACCAAATGTTTGACATCCAGTAGCCGATGACTAATAAATCAATGTGGTGTCGTTAAACAAGCCAAACTTTAACTTTCTGTAGCCATTAGGACAAACCGGCCTCGGTGGCGTCGTGGCAGGCCATCGGTCTACAGGCTGGTAGGTACTGGGTTCGGATCCCAGTCGAGGCATGGGATTTTTAATCCAGATACCGACTCCAAACCCTGAGTGAGTGCTCCGCAAGGCTCAATGGGTAGGTGTAAACCACTTGCACCGACCAGTGATCCATAACTGGTTCAACAAAGGCCATGGTTTGTGCTATCCTGCCTGTGGGAAGCGCAAATAAAAGATCCCTTGCTGCCTGTCGTAAAGAAGAGTAGCCTATGTGGCGACAGCGGGTTTCCTCTAAAAACAGTGTCAGAATGACCATATGTTTGACGTCCAATAGCCGATGATAAGATTAAAAATCAATGTGCTCTAGTGGCGTCGTTAAATAAAACAAACTTTACTTTTTTTACCATTAGGACAACCACGGATATTCTAATTTAAAAACTCCTAAAGTATCAACCAAAGATATCAGATTTTTTTTAGAGCATTGTATACTATACCTTTAAGAGATAACACACTGGATTGTGATCAAACCAGTGGCTAACAGTATCTAGCTATTTACTTCGTACTGTTGGAATCCAGTCCTATTGAGTGTTATAAGACCAGTTATTTGCACAAAAGACAAGGTTCTTTGTAATGGGTAAATGTCGGTCATGTTAGCTAGCCGCCAGGTCTCACATATTATCTAGTAGTATAACAATGAACGCATTCAGACGGAAATGACAGGTTGGACTATGGCTGGTTCAGGGCCGTACTTTAGTGGAGAAAGAGGGAGGGAAGGAGAGAGAGAGAGAGAGAGAGCGAGAGAGAGAGAGAGAGAGAGAGAGAGAGAGAGAGAGAGAGAGAGGAGGGGGATAGAGAGAGAGAAAGAGCGAGAGAGAGAGAGAGAGAGAGAGAGGATAGAGAGGGAGGGAGGGAGGGAGGGATAGAGGTGGGGGTGGGGGGGGGGGGGCAGTTGGCTCCTCAAAAATTAAATAAACAGACACAAACAATAAAGAAAACCCCAAAACCAACAACAACAACAACAAAAAAAAAAACCCACCCACAAAGAATACACATACCCTTCCAACCCCTCCTCCAAATAAAATACAATTCAAGATTCTTTTGTGTATAACCAAGGATGTCTAAAATGACTATACCCATATTCTTGTTTTACTGCCCCTTTCCCGTTAAAACAAAAGAAAAGAAAAAGAAGGGAAAACCCCGTTCATTTTAGACGGCTCACGACCCTGGATTCAAGTCAATACCTACTCAAATTATAGCGAAAATAATACACCAAGCTGTAGCGTAGCCAGAGAGGGAAAAAACGCCGAGGGAAAAAACCCAGACCTGTAAAATAAATATCTGTGTCATGGGAAAAATAAAATAAATCTGCCTCATGCTGGCTACGCTATTGCCAAGCTAAGATTCTGTGTTTAACTGCAGTCTCATAAAAAACCCCGAAAGACATGATTGTTTGACGACAACCCACTACACTGTTCTACCACTGGAGATAAAGTGACACTTGTTTTATTCACCATGTCTTTGATTTGATTTATCGTCGTGCTCATATATACAGTTAAATGTTCAAACACACTGTCCTGGGCACACAGTTTGCGCTTTCTCCGACTTATCCAGAATACAAACAGATCTGTCCTCATAATTTTCTTACTAAAGGGAATTTAACCTCCATTCAAAGTTTTATAGCATAAAAGTTTAACGTTTGTTTTTTAACGACACCACTATATCACATTTATTTCTTAATCATTGGATATTGGATTTCAAACATATAGTCTTAGAGAGGAAACCCACTACATTTTTCAATTAGTAGAAAGGGATTTGTTTTATATGTGCACCATCCCACAGACAGGATAATACATACCAAAATCTTTGATATGCCAGTCGTGGTGCCCTGGCTGAGACGAGAAATAGCCCAATGGTTCCACCGACGGGATATGAACCCAAAACTCCCATCACGCATCTAACAAGCACTTTACCACTGGGCTACGTCCCACGCCTCAGCATAAAAGGGTAATGTTACATAAGTCGGCGTTATATACCAGTTGTCTTATTACGAGTTATTTAAAAACGTATCTACGAAACGAGTGAGTTGGATACGTTTTTAAAGAACAAATTGTAAGCTAGAATGTATCTTACGGACACGAGTGGTCTATTAATTTTTTTACAAATCCTAAAAACGAAATTAATAATAATTATTCGTATTTTACAACTTATTTACGGTGCACGAATTTTCAGACAAAGTTTACGTTAACTCCCACGTCAAAGAGCAATCAGTTTCAGCAGTGTTAATTTTATTAGATTAGATTACGTATCTTCGGCATCACGCGTCATTACTTTAGGGAAGCCAATCAGAGTTTTTTTTTTTTTAAATCGATATCTCACACGTGTGATATCGCAGCATGCTACCAAAGTTTTTATACGGTGTTCTCCCCAACAAGTCTGTAAGAATAGTTATACTGTGACCGAATTTCAGTCACTATTATCTTCCTAAAGATTGCAGGAAGTAATGTGATCTGGATGTCAGTGATGTGAAACTGAATGTTAGTAATGTGAAACTGAATGTTAGTCATGTGAATCTGAATGTCAATAATGTGAAACTGAATGTCAGTGATGTGAAACTGAATGTCAGTAATGTGAAACTGAATGTCAGTCATGTGAATCTAAATGTCAGTAATGTGAATCTGAATGTTAGCGATGTGAAACTGAATGTCAGTGATGTGAATCTGAATGTTAGTAATGTGAAACTGAATGTTAGTAATATGATCTGGATGTCAGTAATGTGAAACTGAATGTTAGTAATGTGAAACTGAATGTCAGTAATGTGATCTGGATGTCAGTGATGTGAAACTGAATGTCAGTAATGTGAAACTGAATGTCAGTAATGTGAAACTGAATGTTAGTCATTTGAATCTGAATGTCAGTAATGTGAATCTGAATGTTAGCGATGTGAAACTGAATGTCAGTGATGTGAAACTGAATGTCAGTAATGTGAAACTGAATGTTAGTAACGTGAATCTGAATGTCAGTGATGTGAAACTGAAAATCAGTAATGTGAAACTGAAAATCAGTAATGTGAAACTGAATGTCATGTGAAACTAAATGCCAGTAACACGATTAACTCCCGGACACTATGGATGAGGGTTTTTGCTGCAGTCAATATTTCCTATTACTGTTAGTGCTGGTGCGATATTAGTGCTGGTGTGATATTAGTGCTGGTGCGATATTAGTGCTGGTGTCATATTAGTGCTGGTGTCATATTAGTGCTGGTGTCATATTAGTGCTGGTGTGATATTAGTGCTGGTGTGATATTAGTGCTGGTGTGATATTAGTGCTGGTGTGAAATTAGTGCTGGTGTGATATTAGTGCTGGTGTGATATTAGTGCTGGTGTGATATTTATTTTTCATCAATATATTATTACACAATCCGCTGCTGGAGCTACACACTTATCTAAATTCTTCTATTTCAGCCATGTATCAGGATAAAGTTAAAGTTTGTTTTGTTTAACGACACCACTAGAGCACATTGGTTTATTAATCATCGGCTATTGGATGTCAAACATTTTGTAATTTTGACGAATGGACTTAGAGAGGAAACCCGCTAGATTTTTCCATTAGTAGCTAAATATTTTTTGTATGTACCACCCCACAGATACGATAGCACATACCACGACCTTTGATATACCAGTCGTGGTGCACTGGCTGAAACAAGAAATAGCCCAACATTTCCCCAATGGACTCGCCGACGGTGATCAACCCTAGACCGACCGCGCATCAAGAGAGTGCTTTACCACTGGGCTACGTCCCTCTCCTGTATCTAGATAAATCCCCGTATCACCTTGAGTAATAGAAAACAAACCAAGTTTTACATCATCTTGAAATATCGATTACACAAATCATTATCGAAAAGTAATAGAAATTCTGCACGACCTTTGATTCAGTATGTATGTAGGTAGGTAGGTAGGTGTGTGTGTGTGTGTATGCACACAAACACACACACACACACACACACACACATTTAATATATATATACATGTACATATATATTGTATTTTGTGTGTACGTGCAATGTCAGCCGATGTACAAGGGAGGTAATCCTTTAAGCCATAATATATTTTCATTCAAGATCTTTGACGGGTAGTAACACGCTCGCTTGATGAGCGACTGGTCTAGGATCGATCCCTGTCGGTCGGCCCTTTGGACTTTTTAATTCAAGGCAGTGTACCAAGACTGGTATATCAAATCTCATGGTATGTGCTATCCTATCTATGGGTTGCTGCATATAAAAGATCCCTTGCTACTAATGGAAAAATGTAGCTGATTTCCTCTCAAATGTTTGACATCCAATAGCCGATGATTAATATATCAATGTATTCTAGTGGTGTCGTTAAACCAAAAACTTGTCCAATTTACGGCAATAGGAAGTCGGCTGGGTTGTATCAGCTGATTTAGGGGATAATTATACTCTATTTGACCATGTGTCGGTTTTCTGTCACAAATCGAATTTTACCAAACACACATAGAGATGTGTTTCACCTGTTTTAGCAATATATGCTGTGACACATATAATTAAGTAACCATAACCTATTCTCCTCCCCCACTCTTCAAGGGGGCGGGATAACAAACAAAATATTCTAAATAACATATATCGACATAAATTCAAGTTTTTAATTTAATCCAAACAACTTACGCTTCCCGCATTTCATTTCAACTTATTTTCGTGCTTAATATCCAATTAAGGTTCAAGCACGCTGTCCTGGTCACACACCTCAGCTATCTGGGCTGTCTGTCCAGGACAGTGGGTTAGTTGTTAGTTGGGTAGTGAGAGAAGAGAGTGTGTAGTGGTCTTACACCTACCCATTGAGTCGTTAAAACTCGAACCCTGTACCTACCAGCCTTATGTCTGATGGGTTAACCACGACACAACCGAGGCCGGTGCTCCTCGTTAAGTATTGCTTCCTCCGATTCCGAATTAACTCTCATATAATGCTCATGCTTAAAAAGATTAAAAAATAGATACATATAAACTTTATTGCATACAAACATTCGACATATGGAACTGAAGGTAAAACATGTATGTTATTTACAACATATATTTGTACAAGAATGGCACAGACAAACATGATACTAAACTAATGGTAATAGTAGCTAATTATTGGTTAATACATGTATAATCATAAACAGGTTTACACACTGCACCTGCATAAGCAGGATCCTGATTTTTCATAATAAATATAAATGTTTCATTCAAAGACATCATTTTAAATGTCTTATTGTGTAAAGTTAATTGGAGTATTATATGTCACACATATTATGTGATGATATTCATTTTCAATCAGACTGCACGGACTACATGATCGTTCTTCTACTGGAGTAAAGAGTTTTGTGTATCGTCCAGTCTCAACTTTCAGTTTGTGGTTGTTGATACCATAGTTTAGTAAATTGTTTGCAATGTTCTGGATGTATACAATATAACAAGTATTGTTCTAGCTGTATATTACGTTTATATAATTTATGTTCTCATTCTGTTACTAGATCCATCTCTTTTGGCTAAAGCAACAAGATTTCCCTTATAAAGATCTAAATGTTTAGCTTTAGTCAAGATGAACTGAATATTTTACAATACTTCTTTCTTCGTTTAAATTATTAATATAGTAATAAAGTTTATGTAGCCAATCAGTGGTGATTTTTTTTACAAGGTTCGTGCATTCAGAAAAAGAATATTGTGATATTACATTGTTAGTAGTTTGCGTGAGTAAAAAGAAAAACCCACATTCTCTTCAGCACAGATAATAAAAGTGAGTATAGACCAATCTCAGCTCTAGATGCCCAATTATGGGCACGATTGCTTAACTGTTGTGTTCACTTGCAGATTTGTAAGAGGGGCCTCTCTGGCAAGAAAGTTTCAAGACATTGTAATACTATGAACTGGGCACCCCAGACTTCACTGGCATATACATGGACAGGTTAAATAATATAATTAAATGACATGGAATATCAATCGGTATATTGGTGTCTAAGAACTCATTTTGTAGTTTCTAAAAACAGCAAAGTAATTTTTTCCAAAGACATTTAGAGCATTCTTTAAAAAATACCATTTTTAGTGAAGCCTACTCCTATATATTTTGATACAATTGGTACAATTGATTATTTACAGTGTTTTGGCAATTTTTAAAAAGGTTTTGCGTTTTATCTACATTAGTGCCAAGTATGTTATCTTTGCAGTATTTATCCAATTGATTAAGATTGTAACTGTAGTCTCTGCGGTGTTTCCTATAGAAGCAGGTCATCTGCTTATGAGAGAATTGTCGGCACGTGAGTCCTTTCCAAGGCTGTAGAGTCCAGACAAACTGTTTGTTGATGTGTCAAATGGATCATCTAGCTCAGAATGCTGATTTGCTGCAGGTCCGTAGGAACTACATCTGTAGTGGAGAGGGGTAGGTGGGAGGTCAAAATCTGTAGTTGAGGGTCACTGTTTTTAGTGTGTGTGTGTGTGTGTGTGTGTGTGTGAGTGTGAGTGTGAGTGTGAGTGTGTGTGTGTGTGTGTGTGTGTGTGTGTGTGTGTGTGTGTGTGTAGGGGGTACAAGCCAGATCTTTTCCTTTATTTACAGAGAATATGACAAAAACATACATTTCTTCCACAAGTAGTATGGTGGGGGTGGTGTGTGTGTGTGTGGGAGGTGTGCGTGGGTGGAGAGTTGGTGAGTGTGGGGTGTATGTGGAGGGCACACAGCACCCATCGGTTTCCACGGGCTTCTGATGGCACTGTGCATTAGAAGTTCTCAAAGTGGTGAATGTAGGTGGGTCCATCTCTGGCATTCAAATGTGAGCACGCATCCTGTACAGACCGAGTCATAGGTCCCGGACCGCAGCTGAACACACCAATTCTCTGAACCTGAAGAGAGAAAACAACATAATGACATCATTGTAGAAAGTTTTATGTGAAAATCTAGCCTAATGCACACACGGACTCACGGGAAGATTTCTACTCTAAACTATGACTGATGTGTAATGATAAATAAATCATACACGTACAGTTGACACAATATCCCAGTACCTGACCGTAAGTTAAGGCTCGTATAGATTGTATGCGGCTCGTACGTGCGGCCCGGCTAAAATATTTTTATTTAAATACCATCGACGTCCCAAACTGAGTTCACCTATCGACAAAAACACGAATACGACATTTACGGAAATACTATTCTACATGTTTTCAGTTACGATACGTGAAACGAAATAGATTGCAATCAGTTAACGTAAACAATCAACAATGTGGACGTAAAACAAATCCATTCTAGTAAACAAAAGTGAAGCACCCTCCAGTAAATAGGAAAGAGTGCAACGTTCCTAACTGCGTTAGTAGTATAGGGGCCTGTATGGGGCCACGATTGACCTACTTTCCCGTGATCACGTGACCTTGGTAGGAGACAATGGCCTTTGTGTAGGAGACAATGGGCTTCGTACAGGTGTCTGACCTTGGTAGGAAACAATGGCTTTTGTGTAGGAATCAATGGCCTTTGTATAGGTGGGGTGCAGGTGTATGGCCTCGGTAGGAAACAATGGCCTTTGTGTAGAAGACAATGGCACAATGGCCTTTGTATAGGAAACAATGACACAATGGCTTTTGTGTAGGAAACAATGGCATTTGTATAGGGAGGTGCAGGTGTCTGACCTGGGTAGGAAAACAATGGCCTTTGTGTAGGAAACAATGGTCTGGGTGCAGGTGTGCGATCATGGTGTATTCAATTCAATGTATTGCATATTACCAAACAAACTGGTGTCAGCAAACAAATAAAAGCAAAAGAAAAACATACAGCACCATTAACAACAACAATTAATAATAACACTATGTACAGGCCAGGTGTAAGTGACGTTGGATTTGGCTTCATTGTATAACGTCTATTGTGTTGTTTTTTTTTGTATTCACAGTGGACATACACGTGGATGTTTTTTCACAGTGTTTTATTCTAGGCACCCAAAATAATAGCCGTTAAAATATGTCTCGTGGGGAAGGACTGTAACTGTTTGCTGACTGTTTGGTCTAAAGTGAGGCTTTCATGTCGCCAGACAAAATGCGTGTGTGATGATTTTCATTCATTTGTATTTCTTTAGCACATTGTCGACGTTTTCTTTGTTGCCGTCATTCAGCCATTCATTCATTCGCTTTATAATAGAGGAGTACTTTATGAGACCTCTTCATCAGCCCTCATACAAAGGCATTTTATTACACCTCTCCGAGTGTTTATGAAACCAGGTGAACTGCAAAAGACATACCGACGCGTGCCCGTCTTAAGTAGCAGAATAAATTTGTTATGGTATGCCCACTGACCGTCAAAGTTTGTCTGTGTTTAGCGACATCACTAGAGGACATTGGTTTATGAATCATTGGTTATTGGATGAAAAACATAATTTTGACAGTTTTAGAGAGGAAACCCGCTACATTTTTTCCATGAGTAGCAAGTGATCTTTTATATACACAATCTCATACCCCTTATGGGGCCAGTATTTCATAATTAAACACAAACGTTGTGTGCATGCGTGCGTGCGTGCGTGCGTGCGTGTGTGTGTGTGTGAAACACTACAGCCCATTCCTATGAAGAAAGAACGCGTGACTGCAACTCAACGCTCCAACATAACCTATGCTCTTTTAACTACATTTTAAACACGAGTATTTCCCAAGAGTACAAGCCTTTATAGACAACCAGTGTATTATGTCTGGTATATCAAAGGCAGTGGTATGTGCTATCCTGTACACACAACTCTTGATACTATAAAGTAGCGGCAGAAATATTAAATCACAAATCTAGTTATAGAGTAGAATACACAAAAAACAAACGCAATGGTTGAGAGAGAGAGGGAGAGAGAGAGGGAGAGAGAGAAAGGGAGGGAGAGGGAGGGAGAGAAAGGGAGGGAGGGAGGGAGGGGGAGGGAGGGAGAGAGAGAGAGAGAGAGAGAGAGAGAGAGAGAGAGAGAGAGAGAGAGAGGGAGGGGGGGAGAGGGAGGGAGAGAGAGAGAGAGAGAGAGAGAGAGAGAGAGAGAGAGAGAGAGAGAGAGAGAGAGAGAGAGAGAGAGAGAGATGTCACACGTGATTAATCCATTAGTGTAAGTCGGCGACACGCGCGCCGCCATGGGTTTAACAAGTAGTACGTGTTAACCAAAGGGAAATAGCTGCATTTTTAAACAGAAAATTTCTCTAGAGTACTAGCCTTCGTACAGGGCTTTTTAATTACCAAATGAGTAAATACAGTGATCGATCTAGGATCGATCCCCGTCGATGGCCAAATAGGCTATAGCCAACCAGTGCATTATGTCTGGTATATCAAAGGCCGTGGTATGTGCTGTCCTGTACATACAACTCTTGCTACTATAAAGTAGCGGGGTAGACATATCCAATCACAAATCTAGTCATAGAGTAAAAAACACAAAAAAACGCAATGGTTTGGTTTTTAATTTTTTTATTTCTAAAGTAAAATCACTATAGACAACTACACATGCAATGGACACACATTGGGTTACATCGAGAGGCCTTAAGGGCGACATGTGAATAATATGAGTGTTCATTTCTCTTCATCTTCGTCGTCCTCCTCATCGTCGGTATCGTCGTCGTCTTGTTCGTCCAAATATTCGCCAATCCATGAACGATACTGATTTAATTTAGAACGAATCTGAGGTCTGAGATCTCTGTCTGGATTCACAAACTGAAGAATTTTCCTGGTGTTGGGGCCTTTGTCAAAGTAATGCATATAGGTCAGAAAGCGAGAGTACGTGTCTTTAAATAATTTCCATTGCAATGTCTTCATGTTTCTTTCGATGGCATCTTGGGACATGTTTTTTTCTTCGTAGCGTTTCCTCTTGCTTTGGAGATAATCACGATTGATGTCGAATTCACGTTCCACCATGAGACGAATGCCTTCGTTTTCCAGATCGGACGACGGCTCTTCATTTCCCTCCTCGCACGTTTTCACGTGTCGCTGCAAGTCACTCCCGTCTTTAAAGACCAGACCACACGTATCGCAAGACTGCATCCTCTTGACCTTTTTCAGATAGGGCTCTACCTCATCTTCTTCTTCTTCGTCGTCACTTTCGTAGGCGGGTATGCCTGGTAGTTTTCTCTTGAATGCGTTTCTTTGCATGATTTGCACGTAGAGCTCTTTTTTCGACGGTGGTTGAAACTCTTTTGAGACATTCGTCGTTACGCTCGTGCTTTTATACCATTCGGACGGCCCCGTCTCTAAACCATTAGGTTGAAGGCGCCAATGTTCGGGCGTGGTCGGTTTCAAGGTTTCAAGTCCACCAAGAGATGTCCGTAGGGCCTGTGGGTAGCTTCCTCAAACCGTTGCATGAAATGACCAGTATTTTCCGGATACATCTGCCGTGCCAAGGTTAGGACTTGCTGCTTGTCGATGGGGTTGTTGAACAGTGCCAGGTAATGACAGTTTCTTCTCTGTGTCGGGTCTTTGCTGTTATAGAGGTTCTGGTTGATGGCAATCACCGAGAGGTTTCTGCGATGACTTCCTTCTGTGAACAGGTCGGTGATACGAGAATCTTTTCCAGCTGTAGACATCAGGTCGTCCAACACGATGAGATTTCTGACTCTGGGATCCAAATAATGATCCTTTTCCAAATTCTCGGGTATGCCTTGAACAAATTTCACTCGAGCAACCATTTTGATCGTATCATAGAGAGGTTGCCATCGTTTGTAGAGCCAGATGATGCGCTGAGGAGGCGGCTGGATTTTACCATCCCTTAGCAGTTTGTACAACAAAAATGTCTTTCCACACGACGTGGGTCCCGACACGATCATGGTGAAGGGATGTAGCAATCTTAGGGGATGCTGCTGCTGTGGTGGTGGTGGTGGTGGTGGTGGTGGCGGCTGTTGTGGTGGTGGTGGCTGATGTGGTGGTGGTGGTGGCTGCTGTGGTGGTGGTGGTGGTGGTGGCTGCTGTGGTGGTGGTGGTGGTGGTGGTGGCTGCTGTGGTGGTGGTGGTGGTGGTGGCTGCTGTGGTGGTGGTGGTGGCTGCTGTGGTGGTGGTGGTGGTGGTGGTGGTGGTGGTGGCTGCTGTGGTGGTGGTGGTGGTGGCTGCTGTGGTGGTGGTGGTGGTGGTGGTGGTGGTAGACCTTTAGCATGTTTTTGTTGAAAATGTCTTAACATGGCGTCTCTCCGAGAGAATGTGAAACCACATTCTGAACATGTGCTCTGCATGACGACTCTAAATGAAATGACCATATCTGACCCACATAGTTCCTTTTATAGTTTATTTAGAAATGCTTCTGCAGTTTCGGGGCTTTCCAGCCCGTACCACTTTGTTGTTGTTGTTGTTGTTGTTGTTTCCGTTTCAGATCGGCTTTGGCTTGCTCTACCACCTGTTGTGTTGGGGACACCATGACGACTTTGGGTGTCGGAGGCTTGTTCTGTTCCTCTTTTTCTTTTTTCCATGTAGGGTCATACAGTTCTAGACATCGATCTACACTGTACATCATCTGACTATTTCCACCACGTTGCACTGGAAAATGAGGTTCAAGTTTACCTTCTGCCTGCAGTTTATAGAAACGGGTCCACTTATCCACGTCGGGTACATATAACTTGTACTGGTCTGACATGTTGCTCCTCTGAAGGTTCTACCTCAAATGACGAGTTTTCCAAAACTATTTTACTTATATACCTTATGACGCATAAAGATATGGTACAGGAATGTTTGAATGTGTGTGATACGTATGACCAGTGCCCCTCCTCCCAGGCACAAATCTCATCGTGCGAGCTCCCAAAAAACATCGTTACCAACATATTACCCTTTACCAGTGTCACTACCACAGGGACTCGTCCAGAGACACACTCATGGGCTCAGGACATAACTAAAAAAAGCTGTGTTGCAGTCACGCGTTCTTTCTCCATAGCAATGGGCTGGGAGTGTTTCACACACACACACACACACACACACTAGTTACCACCTTCGCGTTTGACCTAATTCAGTCAACACCAGCACACACACACACACACAAAAGTTTGTATTTAATTATGAAATACTGGCCCCATAAGGGGTATGAGATTGTATATATAAAATATCCCTTGCTACTCATGGAAAAAATGTAGCGGGTTTCCTCTCTAAAACTGTCAAAATTATGTTTTTCATCCAATAACCGATGATTCATAAACCAATGTCCTCTAGTGATGTCGCTAAACACAGACAAACTTTGACGGTCAGTGGGCATACCATAACAAATTTATTCTGCTACTTAAGACGGGCACGCGTCGGTATGTCTTTTGCAGTTCACCTGGTTTCATAAACACTCGGAGAGGTGTAATAAAATGCCTTTGTATGAGGGCTGATGAAGAGGTCTCATAAAGTACTCCTCTATTATAAAGCGAATGAATGAATGGCTGAATGACGGCAACAAAGAAAACGTCGACAATGTGCTAAAGAAATACAAATGAATGAAAATCATCACACACGCATTTTGTCTGGCGAAATGAAAGCCTCACTTTAGACTAAACAGTCAGCAAACAGTTACAGTCCTTCCCCACGAGACATATTTTAACGGCTATTATTTTGGGTGCCTAGAATAAAACACTGTGAAAAAACATCCACGTGTATGTCCACTGTGAATACAAAAAAACAACACAATAGACGTTATACAATGAAGCCAAATCCAACGTCACTTACACCTGGCCTGTACATAGTGTTATTATTAATTGTTGTTGTTAATGGTGCTGTATGTTTTTCTTTTGCTTTTATTTGTTTGCTGACACCAGTTTGTTTGGTAATATGCAATACATTGAATTGAATACACCATGATCGCACACCTGCACCCAGACCATTGTTTCCTACACAAAGGCCATTGTTTTCCTACCCAGGTCAGACACCTGCACCTCCCTATACAAATGCTATTGTTTCCTACACAAAAGCCATTGTGTCATTGTTTCCTATACAAAGGCCATTGTGCCATTGTCTCCTACACAAAGGCCATTGTTTCCTACCCAGGTCAGACACCTGCACACTCCTAGACAAAGGCCATTGATTCCTACACAAAGGCCATTGTTTCCTACCAAGGTCAGACACCTGTACGAAGCCCATTGTCTCCTACACAAAGGCCATTGTTTCCTACCAAGGTCACGTGATCACGGGAAAGTAGGTCAATCGTGGCCCCATACAGGCCCCTATACTACTTGCGTTCAGGCGCATGCGTTTGCAAAAAGTATCGTACCGTGCATGTGCGGTTCATCAGTTTCCATTTTTAAGGCCACTATATGAACAAATATGTTTCGGAAATATGTACAGTGGATGAACACTTTATTTCATTTTTTTAAAGGATAAATTCAGTTTATCAAGCGTTCCCGACCGGTCCGCGTTTTACCAACACCCATCACTAAAATCTGATGTCAGTACAGATAGGCATTGCGTTCATACCAGTGAATAGATTGTAAACTATCAATTTTCAAATGAATTGATTCGTAATTAACAATTTATACACGCAACATATTTACAATTGTTACGAATGGATTATGAATACTATTCACCACAGCAGAGGCACAAAAATGTAGCACACCTTTGCAGATCGAATTTCATAACTGAAAACAAATTCTAACAATAGGGGGCTTAAAAATCATCGAAATTAAATGATTTGGCCTTATTGGTCTGGCACGTGTGAGGTCATGTGACACGCACCGAATGTTAATTCATCTTCCTCAATTTCAACTCAATTTTTATGAATGAAATGGACCCGACATCATTAATTTTAAGGAATAAACAAAAACGACTAAACAAAATTAATGGTTTTAGGGGTTTGTAAAGTTTTGTATTGAGATACTCACTTGTCTGAACTTTATTGTTAATGAAAATGTTCACGAACTGTGAAGAAAAACCTCACAAATGAATGACAAGCAGACGACAACAAATCGAATGTTGATTGCGCGTACCGTGCACGAGAAGCATGACGCAATTAGGGAAGTTGATGATACATTAATTTCTATGGGACCATCTAGACTGAATGCGTGCGATGCATGCGTCTGCAAAACGAATGCGGCCAGCCGCAATGGAATAATCGTATATGGTGTATATTATGACCAAAACGCAAGCCGCAGACACACCGGATTCCCAGTCTGGAGCTCCACGCGGTAAGACGTGTTTGTTTCGCTTGTGCACACTGCACGTGCTTTCGTGTGCTCGACTTGGGGGCCCTTCATTTCGTTGTTTTTGTCAGCGAAATAAAGTTTTCTACGGGGATGTATGCGGCCATTGGAACTGATTGAACGCTGGAACGCTTCTCGTTTCGACAGTCTGCACCACCAGGTTGGATTCTTTTTTAGCGAGATTCCTTGCCTCCACGTCATTTCTCCGTCTGACTGTCGACTTGTTTTTGTCGTGACTTGTATGACGGCCATTCTGCAGAACGCCACGGTTGTTCGCGTTTAGTCTCTACATGTCCGAGCCAGTCCTAGCAGCACTGGGAGATTGACCGCCCCACTCTAAGAAGAAATAGGAAGCGGGGTCGGCCCCTACTACTCTTTTTCTAGACTTTACCTTGCTTTATAGTGATACCATCTCGTATCCTCCGGAGTCGGGCCTGTCCGCACCACTATACCAACACATGACGACTGGTCTATACCCTAGTCTGATACTCTCTCTCGTTCAGACGGATCCGGCTTCTCACGATCTGTATTTCAGCACAGAACTACACCTTCAACATCTATCGATTGCCAATCTAGGAGTTTTCTTGACGGGATGAAACCCATCTCGTCCCTTTAAGCAGTGCACCCAAACGGCCTTAACGAGGCCACTCGCGTAAACATATCGATCGGACTTTAAACTTTTAGATCTGCGTTCAAAATTTTATGTCGAAATTACTTATTTTTTTAAATATTATTAAATAGTCCGATCCTCTCTTCTTTCTCTTATTTAATTTTGGACTGTCCTTCTAAAATGCTCCAAATTATATAAATATTCGGCCGAGCAGTCAATTCTTTTTATTTTTGGCTTGTAACATTTTAATGTTTTAAATTTATTTTATTAACTTTTTTACTAATTGCTATATTCAAAATTCTGCCCATTTTCAACCCCCCCCCCCCCCCCCCCCCCCTCCATCCCGAGTCAGGCCACCGATCTTATCGGAGGTCGGACTCGGGATGGGCGTGTTCGAAACCCTAGTGGTATATGGGCACGTTAAACTAGTTATCATCAGCAGACACACCAGAGGCAACAGTCGGACTCCCAATCACTTCCCTTAAAGACATATTGTCACAGACCACTGACCTATTTAATGGTCTAACAAAGTATTACGTGAACAACAATTATTTGATATGTCCCTAAATGTACTTCATTCAACCATCTTCATAACCACCATACTCCATTTATTAATGATATTTTGTAAAAATAATTGAATTATGGCAATGGTCTATAATTCAAAAACGAAAATTGCCTTGAGGGTTGACATGGATTTCATTCCATCATGGTTTAGTTAAAGTGATGCGATAGCTAGATTTGTTTTCCAACAATTAATTCAATTTTTATTTATTATCCATTTTTAGAGAAATAAGGTCCTTAAATCTGTGACAGTATGCCTTTAAGACTGGTTCAAAGATATAGTTTTTAACTTCTCTTAACATGTGAATTTTAAAACATGTATAAATAAAAATAGTACTTCAAAAGGATAAAATGTCAATGCTCAATATTGTAATTAAGATATTTATTTTAAACCCGAGCAAGCAATTGTTTTTGACTCTGCATTGTGCAGAGATATAGAAGGTGCAACACCACTACAACCATTTCTCTTTCACTAAATAGCCTACTAACCATTAACCCACTGCCTTGGACTGACATCCCTGACAGCGTGTGTCTAGGTTGTATATACTAAACCAAATAATCAAAGTTCGAGGTGCACAGAACTTTTGACAGAGAAGGTAACACCACAAGTCCTTAGTTCATCAAGATAAACGTTTCCGGCACGATATTTATTATTGTGATGTGTATTGCTGTGCCGTAACGTTTATCCATTGGATCGAATTTTCCATTTGCAATCACAATTTAATAAAATCAGGCATTTGTGCTTTATTTAAGGGCCTCAACACATACAACAACATATTTTAATAAATTTTAGACTAAAATATTAATTACAATACCTTTGGTAACCTTTCCAGGATTAGATGTTTGAAGATGACACATTTTCACATTTAAAAGTTATTTTTATCCTGGCACATCGAAAATTCGGAATGAAAATATGGCGGAACGACAATTATTCGTATCAAACAAAGTAAAGTTTGTTTTATTTAACGACGCCGCTAGAGCACATTGATTTTTTATCTTATCATCGGCTATTGGACGTCAAACATATGGTCATTCTGACACTGTTTTTAGAGGAAACCCGCTGTCGCCACATAGGCTACTCTTTTTACGACAGGCAGCAAGGGATCTTTTATTTGCGCTTCCCACAGGCAGAATAGCACAAACCATGGCCTTTGTTGAACCAGTTATGGATCACTGGTCGGTGCAAGTGGTTTACACCTACCCATTGAGCCTTGCGGAGCACTCACTCAGGGTTTGGAGTCGGTATCTGGATTAAAAATCCCATGCCTCGACTGGGATCCGAACCCAGTACCTACCAGCCTGTAGACCGATGGCCTGCCACGACGCCACCGAGGCCGGTCGTATCAAACAAAGCCAATAAAAAGAAATATTTCGGAACTGAATGGAACTGATTTTGCTTTGTGTGGGTTGCATTATATGCATTATTAATATTTATGCCATTAAAGTTTGGATTTTTTTTATTTATTTTTTTGGGGGGGGGGGGGGGGGTATTATTCTTTTTTTATTTTAAGGCTTTCATTTATTTACTCATTTTTTTAAAAATTATTATTTCCTTTAGAATTTTTTTTTTCATATTATTATTACAGGCCGTTGGTTACATGTGTTTCAAAGGTTTTTCTCTCTATTTTTTTTCTTTGACCGACCTCGGTGGCGTCGTGGTTAGGCCATCGGTCTACAGGCTGGTAGATACTGGGTTCGGATCCCGGTCGAGGCATGCAATTTTTAATCCAGATACCGACTCCAAACCCCGAGTGAGTGCTCCGCAAGGCTCAATGGGTAGGTGTAAACCACTTGCACCGACTAGTGATCCATAACTGGTTCAACAAAGGCCATGGTTTGTGCTATCCTGCCTGTGGGAAGCGCAAATAAAAGATCCCTTGCTGCTAATCGGAAAGAGTAGCCCATGTAGTGGCGACAGCGGGTTTCCTTTCAAAATCTGTGTGGTCCTTAACCATATGTCTGACGCCATATAACCGTAAATAAAATGTGTGGAGTGCGTCGTTAAATAAAACATTTCTTTCTTTCTTTTTTTCTTTAAAAAATCTTTGTTTAATTATTATTGCAGGTCATTAGTTATTTTAAGGGTTTTAATTTATTTATTTATTATTAATTTTTACTCTTTTTTGTTTAAATTTGTTTAGTTATAATTACTGGTTATTAGAACTTATTTTAAGGTTTTTATTCAATTTAAAAAACAAAAAATATTATAAATATTTTTTAATTAACCTGCACTACCCCCAACCCCAAAACCTAAAAAATCTTTGATTATAATAGTTTCATTAATCTTTCATAATATTTCTATTATCTTTTATAGCAAGTTCTGGGAAAAGGTGATTAGACACACAAAGAGATAGGGGAAACAAATTACGAATAATGCACCTTAGTTGAACAAAAAAACAACAAGAAACAAGCATTTATAAATGAAAAAAGCACGTTTTTATTTAGTTAATAATTAAATAATTAATTAATTATTATTATTATTAAATCAATAATTTATTTATTGTTATTTATTTATTTATTATAATTACTAATATTATTCAGTAATTTATTATTATATTATTATTTAATTAATTTTATGATATTATTTAGTTTTTATTATTAATATTATTAATTAATTTATTATTTATTAATTGATTTTTAAAAAATATTAATTAATTAATTAGTTTATTTATTATTATTTATTTTATATTATTATTATTGTTATTAAACGTGATATTCCATTAAATATCGTATATTGTGGAAGAAACTCGTGAACCTGAGACGATTAATGCAGGATTACTATTTGGACAAACTGTCTATTCATACGTAAAACGTGACTCGGGAAGTTTTATTTATACGGTAAGTGTTTATATTTATTGGTACATATAATTTTTCGCCACGAAATAATTAATTCCATGATTGCACGCTTGTTTTGGCCATTGAAGTTGTAAACATCGCAGGTCCAATAAATGTCAAAATGTTAAAAAAGGGACCGTAGATGTTTACTTTGGTGAACTACACAAGTCCTGTGATTGTTGGTAAATGTGAGTTGTTGGTTGTAAAACAAATCTGGGCAAAAAATGTATGCAATTTTATTTCATCTAGTACCACTGTGTCAAGTAGCCGTATGCTTGAAACATGTATGGGGTACCTGTAAAAAGTACTCAAATTTTGTGCAAAACTAGAGGTGTTGTAAAAACAAATGGTTATACTGAAAATGAGCCATGGAAGGTAACATTTTGTTCAGTTAATACTTTGAGGTAGGGGTTGTAGTACTGATATTTATGGGTCATGGTTTGGTTGATATATTGCATACAGTGTAATTAAGTTAAAATGAACTACCTGTGGGTGTTCAAACTGCAGCGACTGAAGAAAGCTGTTGAAATATGGACGACCGAAATGTGTCGTGGCCTTTAGACCAGTGAACAGACTTCTACCTTCAACTCGCTGGAAGTGCCGCTCGCAAATATACTGGAAAATACACATCCCTCAAATTGTTATTAAATGATTTTATATAAGCGATATAACTTTTCTACAACAATTTCTTGCACACACACACACACACACACACACACACACACACACACACACACGCAGAAATTAACTTAATGGTCTAAAAGACAAACACTCACCAGCATAGTGGTTCTGAGGTTGTACTTCTGCTGGGACTATGTACATACAGACCCATACGCCAACACCACACCCACATCCCCACACACACTCAGAGAGAGAGAGAGAGAGAGAGAGAGAGAGAGAGAGAGAGAGAGAGAGAGAGAGAGAGAGAGAGAGAGAGAGAGAGAGAGAGAGAGAGAGAGAGAGAGAGAGAGAGAGAGAGTGTGTTCCTCTACGGTCTGAAAGACCCACTCACCAACATGGTGGTTCTGAGATCGTATTTCTGCTGGAACTGCGTGACGAAGATGTGCACGGACACGATGTCGCGGTCGTCGGTGTTCTCCACGTCACGGATGATGTCGATGAGCCACTCGTAGTGCTTCTGTGTCCTCGTCACCCACAGGAAGTACACCTGTAATCACAGATACTCAAACTATTTAACTTTTACAGTAGAGTATGCGAAAGCTGATAATTAATTTATTCTGAGTGTTTTATCAGGATTGAGCACATGGGAGATGAGCAAACTCACAAAATAAATTTTTATTAAACCATATATATAACAAACCATATATATAACAAACCATATATATGACAGACAGATGGACAGACAGACAGACAGACATATATATATATATATATATATATATATATATATATATATATATATATACCAGAATCAAGTAGGATATGTGAAATTATGGCATGTACCCATGTACCCAAAACATAATTATATGATAATTCTTCATCTTTATTAATGTATGCATCATCTTAGAGTTTTGGATAAAGGTATATATTTGGAAGAAACTGATACCTTTTGACACGAGATATGAGCGCCTGTACGAGATTTAAAAGCGATGTCTTTTAGAATGGACGCAAAGGGTGTTACGCCGATTCCTCCCCCAACAAGTACTGCGACATCGAACGTGAACCAGTCCTGGTGACCCTCACCAAACGGCCCGTCTACATACAACTGAAATAGGAAGAGAATGGTGTTGAATTCTAAATCACAAAGTCGGGGTTAAAAAAAAAAGGTTCTTCAGAAAGTAAAAAACCTTAAAAAAACCCCCTGAAATTGCCAGGACTTAAAAAACATAGTTCTTCTCAAAAATAAAACAACAATAGAACGACAAATAATAGGAAACATCTCCAGAAGAAACAAAATTACGATGTAAATAGAATAGCCATAACCAGTAAAATACTAAATACTAAACACTGTAAGCAATACCTTTGGAAAGTGTCGCGAATAGAAAGTATTTAGTAGTTAATGTGGAAGTCTCTCTTTCGTTCTGGACAATTGTATCTAAGGAGGTTAGCCCTTGTACTCTGGGTGGCCGTGCTTTAGAATTTAGTGAATGGAAGAATGGGCTAAAGACTTGCTACAGATACTGTTCTGAGTTTGATGCCTTTGTTAAATATGTTTCCCACCAACAATCGCTCCAGCCAGTGCACCACGACCGCTACACCAAAGGACGTAGTATGTGTATCCTGTCTATGGGATGGTGCATATAAAAGATCCCTTGCTGCTAATCGAAAAGATTAGCCCATGAAGTGGCGACAGCGGTTTTCTTCCTCATTATCTGTGTGGTCCTTAACCGGATGTCCGACGCCATATAACCGTAAATAAAATGTGTTGAGTGCGTCGTTAAATAAAACATTTCCTTCCTTCCCACCAAAAGATCCTTTTAACTGCTCAAAGTACTATACATATTCAGTACATTTTGTTGTTCAGAACATCAGTGTTTGAATATACAGTGTGCTTCTCATTGTCCTAATGTTTGTAACACCTCGAATTTCACTTTATTTCCTAATATGTACTTTTTCCATATGTACTAAACTATTGGAAGGCAAAAATCCATTTTGGGCTACTGCAAACGTTATGACAACCAGAAACGTATTGAATATACAGACAGATATTCTGAACCGAAAATAATAATTTTAAAATATTTTAAATGTAATTTTAGCCATTGAAAAGGCTCTGCCAGTCGGAAACATGTTATGATGGCAGCAAACTCAATTTTCTTTAAATAAATGGAAGTTGTACTTCATATTTTGTTTAAAAAATAAAATAAATTAAAAAACCTTTGGATATGGCTTCGCGCCAAGCTGATTTGGCTCATAAATACTGCGCAGGTTTTTCGTCCAGGGTCCGACTGCCCGTATGTGAAGACTAAGATATTTCTCGTGAGGCGCAGACGTCAGAGTGAAGGGGTGGTACTCGCTCTTCCCCAGATCCAGGCACGCGATTCGAACCCATTGCCCTGATAAGTACTGGAAGTTCTCGGGTCTTTTGAAAGTAAGTCCAATCACAGCTGAAAACAAATAGTCCATGTCTTAATACAGAAGTTCGAACCGGGTGGGGGGGGGGGGGGGGGGGGGGGGGGAGAAGGGAGGAAGAGAGGGCAAGGTCGTATCTAGATCACAATACCTTCCCTTCTGGAATTCATGTATTTTGAAAAGTGAAACACTATTATTTATAAGCAGTTATTCCTATAAAAAAGTACCTGTTTAAATTTTGTAGATTCCAAAAAAAGCTTTTGAAGACATCACCAAGGCGTATTCCGACCAATCAAAGTTCATATCCAGTTTTTAATGTTTGATTTAAATAATGACAGCCGCTCATTAAATATTAACAAAAACAGTTTAGCGCAATTCCGTTTTGTTAAAGAGTTTCTGACAGTGATAACGCATGGCACCATGTAGCCTGCATTACCTAGATTGTTCGTTTGTGTTGTTGTTTTTTAAATTAAAGTTTTGTTTTACTAGTAGTATTTTTAGACAGGGGGAGTAGAAATAATCGATGAATATGAATGACCTAGTGTCAGTTTTGACCAATCCTATTTCATGCTGTACGTTATTTAGTTAACCCGTTCAACTTCATTATCTATTAATCATATATGTCAATCCTTGATATTAAAAAGAAAGAACCCCCCCCCCCCAAACAAACACAAAAATAAACACAAAAACAAACATCCCCTCCCCAAAACAACAAACAAACAACCACCCACATCTACACCCCTCAAAAAATTAAAATAATAGAAAAAGTATCTGGGGCGTAGCCAGAGAGGGAAAAACGCCGAGGTAAACCTAGACCTGTAAAATAAATATCAGTGTCATGGGAAAAATAAAATAAATCTGGGGAAATTCCATTCGAGGCAAGCGCCTCATCTGCCTCATGCTGGCTACGCCATTGAGTATAATGATGCTATTTGTTATTAATATTGTCGCGTACCAGAAGGTAAAAGTTCTGCTTTCTTGACTGGTATTTCGAGTTTGTTGCGACTGGCACTGGCCAGCTTGTCGAGCATGAAGAGAACCAGTGGCCCGACCATGAACCACTGGAAGAGCGGGGACTGCACGAGCGCGCCGATGCCGTGCAGGAAGGTGATGATGTACACGAAGATGTAGAAGTTGTGCGTGAACCAGAACCACGTGAACACGTGTCTTCGTGCCCACTGCGTAGCGAACACGTACATGATGAAGATCAACGCCGTGACGTATATCCCAGCCAGACCTGCAAATACAAATACATAATGTCACCGGCCTCGGTGCTGTCGTGGTTAAGCCATTGGACATAAAGCTGGTAGCTACTGGGTTCGCAGCCCGGTACCGGCTCCAACCCTGAGCGAGTTTTAATGACTCAATGGGTATGTGTAAGAGCACTACACCCTCAATGGGTAGGTGTAAGACCATTACACCCTCTTCTCTCTCACTAACCACTAACATCTACCTCACTGTCCTGGACAGACAGTCCAGATAGCTGAGGTGTATGCCCAGGACAGCGTGCTTGAACCTTAATTGGATATAAGCACGGAAACAAGATGAAATTAAAATGAAAACTAATGCCATAGGCGTTGGATGCACGAGGGGAGAAGGGGCAGGGGACAGTGCCCCCATCAACGTTAAACCCCACCCAAGCCTTTAACCCCCCACCCCCACCCCGAATACGAATTAATATATTCCAGTTGCTGAAGTTATTAATTTCTTTAACAGCATGAGTTTTGAAAAACTAAAATGTTCTATTTTTATGTGCAACTGTAAAAAAAACCCTGTAACACCCCCCCCCCCCCCCCCCCACACACACACACGACCACCACACCACCAACAATCTCTACCGTCCGGTCTAGGCGACAGTGTGGTGTTACCTTAAAGATAGCGTCATCGAACGTAGAACGCGGGGAGTACATAATCACAAGTATGTGACCGCAAGTTATCACACGTTATATTCAGATTTGTTCGTCTCAGATCGTGTCTTTAAAATATTCAAGCGAATTTACCTGTTATAGTTTGCCACGCCCAGTAGTGGAATGTACGCAAAACGTGTGAACTGAAAGAATGAATGATGAAAAGAAAAAAATATATACATATGTATATAAGAAATAAAATACACAATCCATGTTTTCATCACACTGTATTTTACACGTGTGTTAATTTTTAAATCATATTTCATTCAAAGTCGTCAGAGACTGGGGTGTGGTGTGGTGTGGTGTGGTGTGGTGTGGTGTGGTGTGTGTGTGTGGGGGGGGGGGGGGGAGGGGGGGGGCAGCCCTACATCAAGCTGTATTTAACGTGTGTTAATTTTGAAATCATATTTCCTTCAAAGTCGTCAGAGACTGGATGGTGGGTGGTTGGGTTATGGATATTCCCCATTTTCCTCAACAATCCTGATTTATAATCACAGAAAATTTAACTGAAAATGTTCCAGAATGAATATAAGAACATTTTCGCATAAAACGCCTAAGTATAAATTGACTTAGAACGAATATTTCTGTCTTTGTAAAGCTTTGTTTCATGTCGCTTTAAAAAAAACTTTTATAATTTGTCTATTTTATATTTATATTTTACTGTAAAAGCCAAACAAAATAAAATAGAGATATAAATAGAAAATAGAAAAATCATTAAAAAACCCATGAAATAAACTTTTACAGAGACAGAAATATTCGGTCTAAGAGTGGCTCATTACAATTTTATAATTTATATTACTTTTATTTATATGCTAAATTTTATTCTGTTATAATGTGGTGATACTTTAAGCGGATAGCTCACTGCCATCGCCTGACTCATCCTGGAAATAATTTAGTTTTGGCCAATTTTGATATTTATATTTCCTTAAACATTTTTCAAAAGTGGTTAATTTACATAACATTTTATTAACCAAATACGTAAAGGGACAAACTCTTAATTTTTAAATACTAAGGAATATTTTTAATCTAGACCCTAGTTTCAACCCGAAAACATGGACACTAAGTTTGGTTAATTTAAAAACCTGTAACACATCTGGATACAACAGAGTGAAACAAGAGACCGGCCTCGGTGGCGTCGTGGTAGGCCATCGGTCTACAGGCTGGTAGGTACTGGGTTCGGATCCCAGTCGAGGCATGGAATTTTTAATTCAGATACCGACTCCAAACCCTGAGTGAGTGCTACGCAAGGCTCAATGGGTAGGTGTAAACCACTTGCACCGACCAGTGATCCATAACTGGTTCAACAAAGGCAATGGTTTGTGCTATCCTGCCTGTGGGAAGCGCAAATAAAAGATCCCTTGCTGCTAATCGGAAGAGTAGCCCATGTAGTGGCGACAGCGGTTTTCCTCTCAAAATCTGTGTGGTCCTTAACCATATGTCTGACGCCATATAACCGTAAATAAAATGTGTTGAGTGCGTCGTTAAATAAAACATTTCTTTCTTTTTCTTTGAAACAAGAGTCTGTGACGTTGAAATACCCTTAAAAATAGACTAAAACGCGACTCCATCAGCGTTACTACTCAGACGCACGTGGTTTTTAAAAATATAAAAAATGCATTTTGTGGTATTAAAAAACCCAGGATGACCGGAAACAGGTTGTACGGAAATGGATAATCGAAACAATAAAATATAAGTAATGTGATCATGAACGGCTCTAATAGTGAAAAATATGCCTGTTTAAAAATAGGATCTGTCCCTTTAAAGTTGTAGCCACTTTGTGTAAAAATTTAACTAATGTCTAATTTGACAATGGACACGTGAACCCTGCGCCGTTACCAACATTAACCCTTATTTATATCGCACCACATCCCGGACAGTATTCTCTTTTGCGGTTTATGTCATCAACTCCAGGGCCCGTGCTTATAAAACTTAAATTTTAGAGTCCAGACTCAATCTCTCTAATGACGTCTCACCTATACAATTTGTATGGCGTTGTCATGACGTTCACGCCTCAGACTCTATTAGAGTCTCGAGTCTAGACTCTAAATATTTATAAGCACCAGGTCTGAGCTCATAACGTTTATAGCCAAACTCTTACATCAGCACAACTGAAAAAAACATTACATCTTTATTGTTTTAGTTCACATATCAGAATCAGATCCAAAGTGGACTTCATGGGAACGAAACCGGCCTCGGTGGCGTCGTGGTTAGGCCATCGGTCTACAGGCTGGTAGGTACTGGATTCGGATCCCAGTCGAGGCATGGGATTTTTAATCCAGATACCGACTCCAAACCCCGAATGAGTGCTCCGCAAGGCTCAATGGGTAGGTGTAAACCACTTGCACCGACCAGTGATCCATAACTGGTTAAAAAAGCCCATGGTTTGTGCTATCCTGCCTGAAGGAAGCGCAAATAAAAGATCCCTTGCTGCCTGTCGTAAAAGAGTAGCCTATGTGGCGACAGCGAGTTTCCTCTAAAAAACAGTGTCAGAATGACCATATGTTTGACGTCCAATAGCCGATGATAAGATAAAAAATCAATGTGCTCTAGTGGCGTCGTTAAATAAAACAAACTTTACTTTTTTTTCATGGGAACAAACACCCAATCCTGGAATTCGAAGTGCCACTGCTTAACAGATGAATGCAATTAATTTATTTCTTTATTTCAGGGTTAAAATTACCTATATTTAGCACACGTCGGTGTACTTTTGAATACTGTATGTGCCCTTTTTAAAGGTTCCCCTGCTTTAAAAAAAAAACTCCATCTTCCTTCCCCATACATATAACTAATATATGACACTATGATAAGATAGTCCAGTATGGCATATGCGGTTTAGATATAGGCGTAC